>NW_028277035.1:38790000-39060000 GCF_059951505.1 Python bivittatus | reverse complement strand
CACTCAGGATGTCACCTTCTACAGCTGCTCTAGTGGTGAAATAAAATTTGATCTAAATTGGCGTAGGGTTGGTTTCTGAAAGAATAAAGTGCAGGAACAGTGGAAGAATCATTTGCCTAGCTGCAGCTGTAAACTCAATAATTTGGCTTTATGCGGGAAAAAAATCAGTGTAATAATTTAGAATAGGGGGAGGGAGTCTGGCTCGCCTATTCCTCCTGAGTGATCCTCATGTCACAAAAGACATATAAAAACAATGATTATTAATAATTTCCATTTAAGGAACAAAAAGGAACAAAAAATCAATTTAAGAAATGTAACATTTAAATCAATACAGAACTGAGAGAACACTTCAGACATTTCACAACATACAAAAACAGAAAAAAGGAGATCCTCTTCTGATTTAAATTCTCAGGATTCCATTGAAGTCAATGGGCTGGATCTTACATAGCTACACTGGTTACATGACAAAGAAACTGGTTCAGTTAGCCCTTCTCCCCTTTCAACATGCAGAGGAGTAACAGCATCAAGAGTGTTCTGGTGTCAGCCAACTGGGTACTAGAAGCTTCAGTAACAGGATAGAAAAAAAGGTGATGGGATAAGAGAAGTCACTTGTCCACAGGGTCCTTTCTTCATTTTTCCCAAGTATTTATTGCTGTCATAATTTTATGCCATGATGTTTGGAAGTTATTATAGACTTGCATTTTCAGTATGTTTCCTCCGCTATTTGTACCATATTATACAGAGCTTGTAAGTTTGATTTTTAAAACTATTGACATTTTAAAGTCAGCATTAGTAACTTAAAAAAATCCCATGTGACAATCTGGTTAAATGTTTAAGACACTCCATAAGTGGGGTAGATATTGTAGGTAGTAGATTCCTTTTGCCTATCTTTTGATATAGATGGCATAAACTTTAATTTAGACCAAGATGACGGTTGATTTACAGCCACATTCCCAATTTATTGTAGGAAATCTCTCTCTTTATCTGAAATCAGTTGTGGAGGCTTTACTTCATTTTATTAACCTACAGTGTAAAATTGGTAAAGGAACAAAGTCAAGCCTTCTCTTTGTATAGCACTGTTTTTAGAGGTTTATTTCCTTAGGAAATGTTAAGGATCTTTCTATTCAGTAGTTCCCTGATGTTAGTCAGCTATATTTTTGAATTGGATTTGAGGGATTTACTGGAATTTTTAGTATTCAGGGCTATAAGCAGCTCTCTGTTTATATACGGCCTGACTTTATATCAGAAAAAGTAGCTGCAGCAAACTTTTTTCCCCTTCCCTGGCAGAAAGAAAGTCCACTACTTCTAATAATTGCCTGCAGTATTTTGGCTGCATCTCTTAGTATGTAGATTTGGAATCTGTGTGTATGAATAGACACATGTTCTGTTGTTACTGCATTCTAGCATAATTAGAGTTATTGAGAATTATTGATCAAAGGACAGGATCTAAGTGTCCTTAAAATACATAAAGAAATGAACCATTATGTACTACATACTTAGACTCAAACTCTTTAAAAACACTCAGAAGTTTTGCAACAACAAAATATCAGTACACGCCAGAAAGGCTTTTAACCAGTGTTGTCCAAACTTGGCCACTTTAAGATGAGTGGACTTCAACTCCCAGAATTCCCCAGCCAGCATGGCTGGCTGGGGAATTCTGGGAGTTGAAGTCCACTCATCTTAAAGTGGCCAAGTTTGGGCCACACTGCTTTTAACTATTGCAACTAGGGCAGGGGTAGCAACTTGTATTGCTCCAGGTATTGGACTTTAAACCCCCTCCTCCTAAACCAGCAGGTATTCTTCAGGAGAGGAGAATTAGCCACATTGCCATTACTTCCATTCCACTGATAGAACTATATCACATGGGAAGAAAAGAAGCAGAGTTGCTGCAAAACGTTATTTAAAACTTGCACTCATGAATAAGTTCTAGTACTGACATATCTCAGACAGTCATAGCAGCCCTATATGAAGCACATCTTGTACCTGTGTCAGGTAATGGCACGTAAAGGTATTGAAAAAGACTAAACCTGAGCTTCTCAGCATCAATGTGAAAGTGATTCCTTGTCTTCTGCCAGGATTGTTGCTGTTGTTACTTCTCTGTCTAGATTATAACACCAGATTTTCCTGGTCTATCCAATCCAACCAGGTTTTACTATACTTTTTTGTTTTTTGAGATCAGCCACTGTCAGCTAAGTATTGCCATAAGTTGGTCTGAGTGCAACCACTGACAATGCAAATAGATGATTACTTTGGCACTCCCAAGCAGAATAACTTCATTTAACAGTTATTGTTTAGAAATCTAAAAAGATGTAAATATTGGTGAACTGAAAGAATATTTTGATATGTGGGTGTGTACGAATGGATGTTGATTGCATTATAAAGCTCAGTAAATCCTTTGTTCTTCTGAAACATCAAGTCAATCTGCTACACTCATATTGTTTGTTCTGTGGTATGTTTAGTGTATGAGATTAAATTTGAAGAAAGTAGTTCTCTCTTTTAACTCATACAACAATATCTGGTAATCATAGTCTTCTTGCAGAAAAAGAGAGACTTCTGCCATCTTTCCTCTGAAGTGTGTTAGTTTTCCTGAATCTTTGACATGGAGTATTTCATTCATTTAAATCTCTTGAGATAATTGGCACAGACGTTTATGGGACTCCTGGGGAGCTTTGTTTATAGTTTACCAGTTTACCAGTTTACCAGGAAAACCAATTACGGAATACAACCCTGCTGCTCTTCCCTCCCTTAACATTTAAACACCTTTTTATCTTAGTACGATCCCCAAGATCAATGTTGCCCATTCTGCCTGTTTCAAATTTAATATAGAATTAATAGGACAACAGAGTGGCAAAATTAAGATGGAGGTGTGGCACGTCTATTGAGAAGCTGAAGAGAATATAACTGCTCTGTGCATAGAAGGAGCATGAACAGTTACATGTGTCAACATGTCTTAATCAGCCATGTGAAGCTCTAGCTTCTTACATGTGTACACTTGCTCTATCAATCTTGCATATATATACGTGTGCATGTGGCACACTCAGGTGTGTCCTCAGACATTCCTGTTAGGGTGTATTTTAGCAGCAACTCTGAAATTAGATGCAACAGAGAAAGAAAAGAAAAGAAAAGAAAAAAGAAAAGAAAAGAAAAGAAGAAAAGAAAAGAAAAGAAGAAAAGAAGGAGGGAGGGGAAGGGAAGGGAAGGGAAAGAAGCAGTTATATAAATCAGCCTTTCCAAAACTACTGTGTGTACAAATGTCTTGAAATAAGAATTCACAGCCAGCTAGTGGTTTATACTATTGTTTCAGCACTACTGGACAGCACATTAGAAATATGGCACTATTCTCTATGGATTTGGACCACTAATACTGCAGGACATGCTGAACCCTTCTTGATGCATGCTTTTTTTTAACATCAACTACCTTCTAGACATGATTGCCAATCACCATCAGACAATTCCTGCCCTTTGCTCCATGCCTTCGTCATCAGCTACTATCAGTCAGTTAATCTTTATTGTGATCAATGACCAACATTATCAATTGGTATTTTTTGTAATAAAATGAACAAATAGGTCCAAATCAAATTAGATGAATATATAACCCCCTTTGAGCCAGCTATAAATAGTACCTAGAGGTTTAGTAATATTTCCAAAAGAGCATTATATAAAGGTTACACTGTGTGAGAGCCTTTTAGATTTTCATTTGGCTAAAGTAAAAGTGGAAGAAGTGATATTTTTCTAATACAAGAGAATCCTGGCCAAGTCTCATATAAACATTTAACAGTTAGATTCCAAACACGGTTAAAATGAGAATCTTGATAAGTAGGGCTCTTAGATCTGGGCTTCAAAACATCCTAATAGTCCCTAGATGCCATACAGATACAGATACCTCTAATGATCCAGTAGTGATCTGGAGTTTTGCAGCCCTGATGTGGTAGACCTGTTGTAAGGCTAGGAAGAAATCTTATTCAAGAATGAGTAATTGAAAGCTGTAGGACTTACTTTTAAATGAGCAGGTATAGAATTATCCATAAATTTCATGTCTGCAGCCTAATCACTCCTTAGTCTAGAACTGTAGCTTGTGTTGACATAAAAGCTGGGAATCAGTAGAACTGGTACAACAATAGGGATTTCCCAATAAAGTTTGAGAAAAATGGCACTGACCAAACAATCCAAACACAGTTAAAGATGTTGTAATGCTAAAGGTAGTCGGGGATAATTTTAATATCCAGCCACTCTTTGCTAGTTCGGGTTTTCATATAGGGTGCTATAGACCAATTTCCATAGAATTAGATTCATTATTTCAGCATCTTCCCATGTTAATCATACCACTGTCTTCATACTGAATGAAGGCAATGGCTTCTTACGTTGATTTGTATGATTTGGTTTGGTTCCATTCTGAAATTAAATCTTCAGATATTAACACACCAACTTGGATATAGTTCTCACTTAAACTTTATACTAACAAGGGAAATTGCAGTATTTAACATAAACCAGTTAGAAATGTGAGAATGACCTGAAATCAATAATACATTTCTCACTGATGTCTACAGATTCCACCCAAATGATCCATCACATCTGGGGAATCACCTGTAAAATGGATGCCTTACATATAACATTTTGATCCGATTGACTTCAATGGTTAAATTTCTACTGACTTGGATGGAACACCCAGTCAGTCACAAAATAAGATGCATTTCCTGGGTATTTCCCGATAGTGGAGATAGATGCCAGATGTTGTCTGAAGAGCATATAGTATTAGATTAACAGTTAAAATGACCACAGATAACAAACATAATGAGACAGAAACTGAGACCACATGTATAAAAAAAGCACCATTAGAACCAATGGAAAAACCAAGTGTTTTTTGTTGGCTGCTTATATTGAACTGGAAAGTAAATCAAGAACAAATATTTCTAACTTATTCTTCTCTCCCACTCTACTGACCTGTCAGAAGGACATTTGGAAAAACAAGATGAAATCAACATTAGCATTTCTTTTTCTCTCTCTCTCTCTTTCTGTGGCTATGTACACTATGTGTATTTGCATTTTTAGAAGAAAAAATGTGATATTTTAATATAACTTTTAGGATCTACACTGAAAATGAACATTGAAAATCACATTTTGCTATTTTGTTCTTTGTTAAAACTCAAGGCTCATGTGAAAGCCTTGAATTTTTTCTGGGAGTTCTTGTCTTTCCCCCACTGAGTATTATAATTGTACTGAGGAAATCCAAACCTATTTATTACTTCATTCAGATTTTGTAGCATGGGATATGCTTTCTTTGTGTAGGTAAAGCACTGGGGGATCCCTGTAATCCTACCTTCTACCTAATCTGATCTGTAGGCTCTTTTTTTTTCTGCACAGTTATTGTCTTTTCTGTCTTGGTGGCTGGTGGATCCCTATAATCTTTTCTTTTACCTGACCCACTTGCATCTTGTATTGTATGGTTGTGGCTGCTATATTCTCTCTATAGCCATCTATACCATCTTCTGCAACATTTGGGTCCAGTACTTGTTATTAACTAGGCTCTTATCAGTTGCTAATGGAGATGACAGCCCTTTCATCTATTTGTTGTCTACCTAGCAGGAAAACACTTAGCTTTTCCATTTAGGTGTCCTACATAGATTGGTATTTCATTGTTCAGACATGCACAGACCTAAATACTTTTACCACTAGAATCTCTTTAAGATTTCAAACCAAACAAGGGCTATAATAGACATTACATGATGGGCATGCACACCAGAAAACAATCACATTATTTCAAAATAATGCCCCATTAAGCAGTAGCCAGCATGTCACAAATTCCTTTTGTTCTTACACAGTTTGGACCCATTTAACAAAGAAATAAATATCGGGAGTGAGGCTACTGCATTAAGGAATCCTGGAAGTCCCATCACCATTTAGAAGCAGTCTGGCAGTTAACTTTCCTGCTCATAACGACTTTTCCTTTTTCCTTCCTCCCCCAGTTTTCTTAGCTACATTGTAGTAATGAAAATTAGCAGCATGTTTATGGATGTATCAACCGCTGGGGATGAAGGGAAAGAAACAACACATTCAGTCTACCTACCTCAGTGGTGAACCTTTTGGCGTTGCAATGCCATAGCCTTTGGAATCCAAGTTACCTCCCACCTTCATGGTGTCACATGGCTTTCTCTGTTCAATGTACTCATTCATGGTAGACTCTAGCAGGTAGGCATACTTCCCTTTGGATCTCCTCACACGCTTCATCCCCTCTTCTGTTGTCGGCACGAAAACAGAGGGCTCAGCTGACTTCATGTACGTCCACATCTTCTCAAAAACCGCTATTTTAGATCTCTGTCCAGAATAGCATAAATCCGCTGCTCTTAGCATGTGTTAATACACAGAGCAGAGATTCATACACCAAGGAAGACACAAATTTGTTGGGCTGTGTGTGCCTACACGGTGCACAGCTAAAGAAAGGATATTACTCAAATTAGGGGCTGGTTTATAGAGGTGAACAGAGAAATGGATGGATTGTATGAATTAGTACCATTCAATGGCACATTTTATGGAACAAAAATTAAATCAAGCAGAAGGGGGACTGAAGAAAAAATAATTTATAACTATAAAAGCTTTTTTAAAGGCCAGATTCTAGGAATTATGTTAGAAATGGTAGCACATTTGCTAAATTCTAATCCTACAGAGGATTTGTAATTTAGTGGCAAAACGTATAGCATGGAAGCCAGGTGTTCCAGTTTAAATTCCTCAAATCTCTGGTGATATGTTATCTGTTTAAAGGATTTTTGTGTTAGGAAAGACTTCTGAAAAACTACTGCCTTGTGGAATAGGCAGCACTCAAATGGTCTGACTCCATACTAGTCACTCATGGGATGGAGAATAAAAGCAACAGAACTGTAGTGCACTCCACAAACTGAGTAGGAAGAATGGAGAGAACATTAGAGAAAAGTGAGAGACAGAAGGCACTAGACCACAGAAAGGATGTGTACTTTTGGTGGCTTGGTACGTAAGCTGCTGTTGAATAACTTCAATGTATTTGCATATTGTAAATGGTGTCATTAAATTACAGAGCTAACTAAGTATTTATTATTCTCTAAACCTGAGTTGCAAGTCACAGGGTAATTACTTTTGATGCTGCTAAGTGTAATTACTCAGTAATCTGTGGAAGCGTATAATTACTCCATGTTTCAAGGGTATTTATGGTATCTGGCAGAAGCCTGCATGGGCTATATTTCCTGGGCTAGCATGAGTCTTGCTTTGTACATGAAAATCAGAACCAATTTCTCTTACCCGAAAGAATTCTTTAGTAGAACCAGCATCCAAAGTCCCGTAAGCAATCTCTGTTTGCTTGGCCAAGTCTTCTGCACTCTCTATGGGAGACACCATTCTCTCGACTGTTAAAAATGCAGCTAAATTGGCGGTGTAAGATGAGATGATGATCAAAGTAAAAAACCACCAGACTCCACCAACTATGCGTCCAGACAGGGATCTACCAAAAGAAGAAAATATGACAAGAGTTACAGTGAGACTAGAAAGTAAGAATGGTAATACATAGAATCTGTTTCTGCAGAAGCACTAATGGAATAATTATTTTATTATTATTGTTTTTGTATTTTAATCCTGTTATTGCAAGAAGGAAATGACAGCCATTTACATTCCTTTTGGATTGGACCAGCCTATAAAACCCAGGAAATGAATGGATTTTTGGTAAACAGCACTCATAATTAGCTCTTGGCCTAAATGAGGATGAAGAATTAGTTAGAGCTACATTAAAAGCTGCTAGTTAGCTTTACTAATAACTTATATCACTATTCATCACTATTCTCCATTACCTACTAGGGCACCACTACGTATGGATAAAGTTAGCTCTACTTGACAGGCAATACCAATTGAACTTCTAGTCTTATAGATTTTACAAAACTTCTACTGTTCAGCTGCAGCTAATGCATATAGTGAAATGCTTGGATGTAGCACTACATTGATTTTGGTTTCCATATAGACCCCCAATTATATTAATTTAAAGTAGTGGGGTATAAATTACATGGGTAATCATTTATGAAAAGATACTTCAGACAAAAGGTGTCTGATTAGAATATCATACATTGATGGAAATAAAAGAGTTTTTTTTTTTAAGACTGATACATAATCTATCTCAATCACCTTCATTTTGCCACTGCAGATAATCACAAAGTGAGGAAAATGATAAGAAAAATGAAATACTGGAAGAACAGAATGGGATCTTCATTACTGCAATATGATAAAAAAGGAAGACCACTTACATTGACTAGCATAAAAGTCTTGCCTCTTTGTTGCAGAAGAAACTAGATATACAATATCACATATGTATGTGTATGGACATTAATTTAATAAATGAAATGCAGTTAGTACAGTGATATTGTTTCTTTGTCCAGTGTGATAGATGTGGTTAATATAGTTAAAATTAGGGAGAGTAGGAATTGAAAGCACTGATTCTATGTGTAAAACTAATGTGAGACTGCATTATCTATATGGATGGCAAGAAAAAAAATCTCTAAAGGCCTTCAGCTCAGCCCATTTTGAAATTAGTAACAGAACAGCTCTATAGTGTAAAAAGGAGAATGTTCTTTTCTCACAAGAAACACAGCAGTGGCATTTCAACTTCCTTGCTTTATAACTGAAATCTCATAAATTAAAGGAAGTAACTGCCTACAGTTCCAAAAGTTTGTTTTGAACAAACATATATATATTTTAACAATTGGGAAAGTTCACATCTTATTCTAGCTGTTTCATCTGGAGGAAAGTACACATTACAAAAACTAGCAAAGAAAAGGATGGTGTGACCCAGCTACTATGTTGGTTGTCTCTAGGGCAAAGTGAAGGAAAACCACTGTGTTTAAAGAGCCCAGCAAGTCAAAATCATTTCAGCCATAGGTCTCTTTCTGTTTTGTTCACTGCATGCTTTAGCTTTGTTTGGCTACCCAACATATAATTATTTGTAAAAGTAGTCCATCAATGTTCATTCATCTATATGTTCTATATCTTCTTCAGTTTACTTAAAAGAATTCCTGCAACTATTTTAAAAACAGTTGGAAAATAAGTTTTTGGTGATGTGTAGAGACATTCCAATGTCTTTTAAGAAGTAAAGTCCTTGTGACAGAGATCCAGGGTTGGGAGAAATAACCATCCTTTTGCATATTTCCCTGTTCTCCGTAGTAGGTGAAAGAAGCTTCCTGACTCCCACTTCAATGTGATGTGGACAAGGCATTTATGACCAGCTGGAAAAATAAACTTTAGGTGTTAGAGAGTAATAAACCTTTATAAGTAGATAAGATCAAGGGAAAGAGCCCCAGTTTGTATCCTGCATTGCAACCTTTACAAATGGTGTAAGTAATTCTAAGTGGGGCTCTAAATTGTTAACACCTGTGGAGAGGGGTGGAGGCCAATCTGGGGAAGGTATTTCAGATTAGCTCTGGAGGAGTGAAAAGGAGGATGGGGGAAGTGTTGGTGAAGTGAACATCTACCTTGAGTTGCTGCTGGTTTGCCTTGAACAGGTCGCCTGAGAAAGCTGCGGTCTCAAGCCTTTCCTCAGCCATGTGAAGGGAAGTTTCTTTGTCCACTCCTCTTGCCACCAAAGCACATTTACATAAGGCTACTTAGGTGAAGAGGGTTCATAACCCTGCTTTTACTTCTATATGTTGACTGTCTGCTCCTATGGAGTAAATTTTAATTTGCAGCTTGCTTTACCATAATCCTTTTGAGCATTAAGTAAAGCCTTGGTCGAAAAATTTTCTACTTGCTTCCTGAGTTATTCTGTCATCACAATCGCACACAACCAGAAGTGAAAGAACCCAGAGAGAGAGAAAGAACTAAGGATATGTCACCCCTGTGGGTCTCTGTCACAGTCCTATTAAGTTCAGTAGAACTTACTTCCAGGAGAATGCTACATTGGAGTTCTAATGATATCACCCTACCCAGTATTGTGAACTGCAGGTCTGCTTTTTCAGAACTTGCTCTGGAAGATAAAAGGATACAATTTAAATAGCCCTTATCTTTCTAAAATGTGATATTTACATGTCTCATGGCATTGATCTAAGTTTGGTACAGCTTTTATTCATTATAGTATTCAATATTATTTATATTAACTTGATTTGTAATCCATTCAGAATTGGCCTGTATTTGATGTACATATGTTCCCAGTGACATATATGAATAGATCTGTGTTAGGAGCCTTCCTCAGTTGCACTTGAACATGGCACAAAAATGCGCTGGCAATATCTTTTTTCCCATCTCTCCACGAGAGTGCCTTCATCTCTTTCCAGTACACGAATAGAAAGGCTTAAGTCATTCTTAGCTGTGCTGGTATTTGTGTTTTACCCCTGAAGCTGACAGTGTCTAATGACATTTGCAAGGTAAATAAAATCGGTTATGCTTTGTTATCAGTAACTTAGGAGGGAAGTCCAGTGACAGAAAGGATTGGGAAGAGTCAAGATAGGGATCAGCAATGAGGAGAGCAAATTTCATGGTGGCATAATTTATAGAGGGGGAAGATTCTTAGTTTGGTCTGAAAAGGGGGAAATGAAAATCCAACTTTCTCATTACAAATGTAAATGCCATCATCTTTAAATTTCCAGAAGAATGACTATAAATGTATAGGATTTAGAAAAAAATAGCTCTAACAAATGTGTCATTTGCAGATAATACTCCTAGTGTTACTTGTTACTCTATGGATAGAAGAGTCTAAAATGGGATCTGATACTTTGTGGTTCAGAAGTTTGTGAGAGCCCAGCCCTTATCTCCTCATTCTGTATAAACAATGTCATCAGGTTAAGCCACAATATGTTTTATTTGTTATATGCAAAGTTGTTTTTGTTAACCTGTACCTAACTTTTTCCGTTAAAAGATTATCGCTGGGTAAGAATGATAGAAGTATTAGTGGAACAGATGGGACAATTACAAATGGAGATCATCATTATCTGGAACCCTTAAAAAAATTAAATTAACAAGACAGGGGAATTCTTCAATATGAAGTCTGAAAGAATTTAACTGCAAGGTAGCTATTTTCTATTCTTCAGATTTGTGAAAGAAATGAAAATAGAATAATGTAGTGTCAGGCTGAAACTCTGACTGGTAAACCCACTCCTGTTACAATATCAAATCTTTTTACCTTACCAACTGTGCAAATTACACGCTGCCTTTGTAATTTTTAAATGGCTGGCATTTTGTGCCCAGAGTTGAAGCTCTTAGGATTTTTTGGGTTTTTAATCTTCTATACTTTCCCAACCTGCAAGGATAATTCAATTGCCAAAAATAAACAGAACCTCAAACCCCTCTTTCGAGAAGGGTGTTTCAATTCAGTTCTGTAATTTAATGGAGGTCAAGTTATAAAGTTAGGGCAACTTGAACTGCAGAAGAGTGGCCTGGCCTGCATAATAATCCATTTGCTAAGGCAAAGCACAGATCCCTTTTCATTATCCTCCAAGAAAAAGAGTCTCTGTTTCTTGTAATTTTTCAACAGATTATCAAACAGGTCTTAAAGCATCAAAATGTTCTGTTATTGGCCATTTGCTCATTGTCCTCCCCCAAAGCAATGTATTTCCCCAAAAGAGAATACCCACTTGCACAAAACAGTCTTTCTCAACTTTTGACCCTTGAAAGGTTGGGACTGCAATTCCCAGAGTTCCTACCGCTATAGCAATGCTTTGGAATTCTGGGAATGGAAATCCCAATGCATCTGAATGTGCCATGTTGGGGAACGGTTGTACTAAAACCAACAAATGATAGCTTATCCTCCCAAATTTGCAAACAACATAGTCCAGACAAGGAAATGCCATACTATGATTCCCTGCACAAAAATGACAAGTGGAACAAACTCCTTAAAAATATATATTTCCTCTGAGAAGAATTATGGATGAGTTGCAATTTTGCATCAAACAAGCATTTTTTTAAAAAAAAGGACTATAGTTTTATCCTTTGACATGCCAGAATCACATCCAAATACATAGGACATACAGACCAGTATAATTTGACTCTACATCTAACCTGAAATTTAATGTTTTTTCTTAGTGCCTGAGCCATTAAACTAGGTGTAGGAAAGTATTTGGGAGAGGACACCAGGTTGCTTACTGTTGTGGGAAAAACACCCACTTAAATAAGGAACCAAAGTGTTTGGCGATAGATGAGACAAAATATCCTTTATTGGCATGGACAACTGCAGTGATCATTGGGCTCCTTGCCAAAAGAATCCAAAAGAGCCCTGAACTAAGCAAGGTTACAGGTTATATACCCCCAGAAATGATATACAGGAATGATAAAGAAAGCAATGTAAATCATACTGTGACCTTTACAACTGGAATCTTAGTATCTGATAATACTATGGAATGACCTTACTATGGCTATCCAAGGGCCTCTACATTTGTCTCTACTAATCAGACTCTACAGCCACCCTTACTGTAGATACTAACACCATGTACCATAAACAATGATATTTAATGTGCCCATATACTTTCCTTCACATCAAAGGAAAGACAACCATCTGGTTTCTCTTATCTGTGTCCTCTCCCTCCAGGGTCATCAGGTGGTTTCAGTTTGCCTGCTCATTTCATTTCTATGCTTTTCTTCATGCTTATGTACATAAAATTAGTCCTCCACACTGCCCATGATCTAAACTGTCCATTTCCTTCTTCTTTAGGCCCTGTGTCAGACTTTTTCCTGGCCCTTACTGACTTCCTCTTCACCCTTTTCCCTCTTGACACCTGCCAGTCACCTAGAAGAACTTATAATATACTCCAAATAAGAATAACTGCCTAATGGTGAATGCCTTCATGCTTGCTGTTGAAGGCCACTTTAACTTCATTTGTATGCCATCTCCTGCTGCAATTTATATAACCTTTCTTCCTCTCTAAAGCTGGGATGGTCATATAGCTCAAGCTGGCTCGCTTGCTGTTAACTAGATTCCAGACTTCAGATCTCAGAGACAGCTTAATCCCTTAGTCCCACTGGATCTGCTACAGATGGATTACATGGTTCATTTTACTGGATTGTCATTTCTGGAGGTGGGGAAAAGGAATGGATATATAGGCATAAAGGTCTGAATACAGACATGATCAGCTATCCCCACCCCTGCTCCATTTATATTGAACAGTTTAACACAAAAATAAGCCACATTCAGGTACTGTACAATAGTCATCCCAATATGTTGTTCTCCAAATGTGTTGGGCTAGTTTTCCTAGAATACCTGGTGAACTGGTTGGGAATTCTGGGAGGTTTATCTCAATTTTTCTAAAAGCTGTCATAATTGGCAAAACTGATGTAGATGAATATCAATATTCAACAATATCAACTAAATAGGAAGGCAGGTAACCTATTAGGATGGGTGGTACAAAAGACAATACATTGAAGATGTTCCACCCTATCCAAGGATCTCATTTTGGGGCAGTGAAAGAAGAACGAGGAAAGAAAAAACATTTGTTATATATCTCCCTCTCTCTTTATCTTTAGCAGACTTCCACTTGTACTGCAGGGAAGGATTTCTGAGACAAGTTTCATGATTCCTCCTTTCTCCTTCAGCTGCTGTGCTTCCTGAAAAGATATGCTGCAGGGATGAAGAATACATGAGAAGCTTAGGGAGAAGGAGAACTGGTGAAGACATGTTTCTGTGGAATTAATTTCTTGGTCTGGTCTACCTAGTGGGGCTGACAGTTTCTGCCCACTTGTTCTTGTACAAATCCTTGTTCTTTGTTGAATCCCAGTGCTTCACATGAGCAGAAGAAGCTCTTCCTTTCACAGAATGGCCAATTTGTATGAGGATCTTGGTGGAGGGGTAACCAAGTTTATTTTGCATCCAAGTGGTGGTCCTGAAGTCACAGTTATCTTTATCCTCTATCAATAAACAGCTGTTATTCACTCCTTTGGGAAACAAAAGTCTCAGTATTTTAGACTGTTGTGTAATGGAATAGAAACAAGTAACTTTGTCATTAGGTCATAGCTGGTTTCGTTTGCATATTACCAACTGTGGACATATAGATATTGAGGCTCTATAGCTGCCATCATCATCATCATCATCATCATCATCATCATCATCATCATCTTTCATCATCAATATCCTAGTCAATGTACTGATAGCTGATTTCTACTGTGGCAATATAATCAAAAGAGAAGCTCATTTTTCCCCTGCTTATAGCACACTGAAATTTTATTTGGCCATATGATTTCACCCTTGACAAACTGATCATTTGCCTACCATCACTCGCGGAACATGAAGTAGATCCCTTTGTATGTGTGAAAACAGAAGATACAAGCATCCTGTTACCTTCCAAGCACTTTGACCATTAAAATATAGTTATTATCTTCAGCTCTTTTTAGTACTTCAGAATAGTTGTATCATAAAACTTGACATTTGGACATTCTTCTGACCTTTTAATTTATGCTCTTTTACTGACACAGTAGATACCTGATGGAAGAAGCATCTTTTTTATTTAAAATCAGGTCTCTGAAAACAGTAATTACAGATGGTAGATGTTCACAGAAAAGCTTAATGCTTTGAGTGAAAAAAACAAACCCTATTTTGATGAAATAATCAGATTGGCCAGATGGGTCCCTATATTATCAGACTTGATATATTGTGACACAGATACTGTATAAGGTGTCCCATGTGCTTAATGTTCATATTTCTGTGCATTAGCAGCATTCTGGTCTGTGAAGATTAGCAGATTATAATTCTAATACTCTTGCCATGAAGAATGTAATAAGCTGATTTCTACAAATCAAGCTGCTGTTAAAAGCATAAAAGCAAATTATATTGGTTAATTGACAAACTTGTCCACCAGTTCTTCCTTAACTTTCTTTGGTTGATAATTAAATACTTATCTATGGTTATTGGAGGCATGAGAACTTGTTAGGGAAAAAGAGTTGAAAGAGCTCCAATTGAAATTAAAAAATAGGTGTATACAGAAACTATGCATTCTGGTTTGGGGCTTCAAAGATAATCTAATCTGTCAAGGGATACCCTGGAATACAGATGTAAAAAGCTTTTAATCATAGATAGAATGAACTGGAAGTGGATCCATAGTAGTATGAGCAACATCAGGTATGATATCCAGCTGTTATTCATCCTTCTCCAGAAAAATCTAATTTACTTTTTTTCTTTTATAGAAGTAGTTCAGGCTGTTGTTTGTAAAGGTTATTTTTCTTGTGCAGCATTTCCTGGACTGACTACTGTACTGCTGTCTTCAGACATTATGAAAAGTAGGAAACACGCTAACTTCATTCTTTCATATTGCTCTCCATGTGAAAAGCAACATTTGTAGTGGAAGATGTTCCATGTGAGATGTTTGCTTCAGAGTAAGACTAAAAAATCAGCTGCACATTATCTTGGAGTGAAAAACTCTTTTCTAAGAATTAATTCAAGTTACATGTGAAACGATTGTCATCTGCATTGTTCTCTCAAATGAGCCATTTCTATATTTATTCCAACTGTTTGAATTTTAATATCCCATCTGCAGGTTGCGTCTTTCTCTGCATAGATCCAGAATTCTTGGCCAAATAATTATCTAACTTTCTTTGTCATGTTTAATTACAGTTCATTTTTCTTCCTGCTTTTACATTTCTTGATGTAGCTGCTGATGAAAGTACAGGGATAAAGATACCTTTTCTCAAAGTATGTAGGGTCTCTTGTACAGGCTTTCCTCCTTTAATAGATCAATTCTTTCTATGCAAAGAATTGCTATCTGATTCTCCCTCATTTTTTTAAAAACGAAATGTGACTTTACACATCAGATACATGGCTCTTTGATCTTATCTTGGCAGAATGTAAGTTAAACTAACAGTACTTTGCATTCTCTTTGACAGATTATTACCAAAGCTACTGATTCTCCAGCTGAACTCACTTATATTAGAAAATGAACATGATCATCATAAAATATACAGTATAAATCTGTTTGAAAATTGTTTGAACAGCTTCTTCGGCTTTCTCACTCCCCCCCCACCTTCTCTAGAACCAGTTTCTTGTGTAAAATTACATTTAAAAAATGACAGTATATTAATTAGAACAGCAAATTTGGTGTTCTAAATCTGTGTTACTTAGGGGAGATTTTCTAGATTGCTATTCAATTCATGCTTAATAAAGGGTTATTTATTCAACTGACATATTTGTCACAAATTGAATTTAAGCAAAGGCGAACAGAAGAAAAATGCACTATACCTCTTTTTACCTGTTAGGACTGGTAACAAATTCAATCTTCCTATTTCTGAATATGCATTTGACAGCTCTTATTGGCTAAAGCTTCCACATCTGAGGAACATGATTATAGCAGCGAGATCCAACTGCCTTCTCACATCAGCCAGAGAATGAGCAGATGCCATACAGAATGTGTACTTCCTACTCATAGTTGCCTTGGCATGGGAGGCAGACTCTCATCTTTTCCATCTGCCAGAAGACTGTGTAGTCCCTATCTCATGAAGAAGATCATAGCAAGGAAACAACGACCTGGACCCTGAGATGGGCCACATAAGGGGCAAGTGCAGAAAGCTCCCTGCTTCCTTCCCCCCCTGCCAAATAAACACACTGAGCTCTGCTTTGAATAGGTGCTCAGAGACTGGAGATCCTCTCCATCTATGGGGCAGGACACTAAGGTGGCAAACTGCTTTTCAGGCAAAAATACTAGGAAAGAGAGACCAGCCTAGCCTGAACTGGATATACAAGCACACAACTTTCAGTTCATCTCCCCTTCCCTTATATATGTCTTGCCTTTACTATACAGCATGACGTGAACTGCTTTGGGAAATAATAGTTATCTGAAAAGTGCGTTAAAAATATAGTAAGTAAAAAAGTAATACATTAGGAAAGATTAATGCTTCCTAATTACTGTATCCAATGAAATGTATGGCTTCCTGAACTACAGTAACAATATCCTAAGCCTTGGGTGGGCTGCAAAAGTTGAAGCTCTCCCCAGTTGTCCCTATCCCTCAACTACAGGAACAACAGTTAAGGATTTCATCTATTTTTAAATGTTAAAAAATACAACTTTTAAAATAAAGTGCACAGCCAGGTTTTTCCATTGGAAGTGGCTTAACACCTATATTTCAAATCCTACAGTTATTTTTTACTTATTATAATACTGTTTATCAAGGTAGTGTTCACTATCGGCATAGTGTGCAAGACTGAAAAACAAGAAATGAAAATGAATGTACTGTAAAAAATAAAAAGCAAAATCAACACAAATGGTAAGCTTTGAGGTAGTACTAAAGAGAGTACAATTTCTGCATCGTAGCACTTCCATGGGAGTGGGGATTGCAGAATAAGAATATCTCTGCACAGGAGGATTTCTCTCCATCATCAATTAATGTACTCAAGGCACTTTAAGAAGAGCCTCTCCTGATTGCCTTATAACATGGACCAGCTAATAAAGAGAGTCCTCAGAATATTCTGGGTTTTAAACAGAAAATATCAACCAGAAAGAAATGCCTACAAATAATGCAACTGTTCTTGAGAAAACCCACTGTTGATTACAGAGTTCTACCCTATAGTTCTTTATATCTCCAGAGATCGAATGGGCTATTCCCAATTGGGCTTTACTTTCTTATTTACCAGAGATCTTAGGTTAAAAGGTAGGAATGATATATGATATATATGATATGATATATGTCTTGTTGACTGATTCCCCCCAAGATGCAAAAGTATTTCTTATCATTGTCCATTCTTGATTGGCAGCAGCTCTATATAGAATCCATCATTTGCTATCTGAACATTTAAAATGACATTTCAGGGGTTTTCTGTATGCAAAATGTGTGCTCTGTTAGTGAGCTGTCATTCTCTCCTAAATAATCAAGATAAAGTTTTGCAGGCATAGGTGAGATTTGTATCACATCTTTTAAATAGTAGCAACCATGCACAGAGTAATAACAAGCTACTTTCTCTGATTAAACTGAAGGTAGGATCACATTTAAAATGGATTTAATCATAGCACCATAGCAATGCAGATGACCTCCAATCTGCATGGCATTTTGATTTGACTTCTGTTGATGCAAATCTGATTAAATTTCATGGTTTGCTTACTGCTCCCTCTTAATGCTAATGATGCCAGACAGACACCACCATGTTTCAAGTCACTGTTGTCTTCTATTTCCATTCTCTATGTAAAAAGTCCTTAGTGCTTTTCAAAAATTACTGAAATAAACCAGTTATTTCCAAGAAAAGATAAAGATGATTTATTTTTTTTCAGTAGAGCTTGCATCCAAAAGACCCTTTGAATTTTAAAAAAAGTTTTATTTTAGTCAGTATCACATTGCATTCTTTCTCTGTGATCATTTAACATCATATTTTGCCCTTCTCCATCCTGGTTCCCTCCCATCATTCCCAAACAGGTTGGGATAGACTGCCATATATTACAATATAATATGTATATACTATTCAGTTGTTCTTAACTATGTGTTAAATCTATTGTTTGATTCTATGGAAACCTAGAGCTCTTTTGTTTTTTTTACTGAATCCCTGTGAAGCAATAAATGATTGACAAAATCTATAAGTTGAATCCATATGCTGATTCCTAAGGAAGTCATTGTGGAAGATGGAAACAGAAACACCCTTGGTAGTTTTGGGGTAAGCCTGGCAGCAACAGCATCTCTCCCTCCTTGCCCATCTTTGTATCTTCATGGCCTGATACTAAACGCATCTTTCATTTGACAGGCAGTCTTAAACAATGCAACTTTCATCAGTGTGTGTGGGGAGACTGATAATTATCAGGATCATAGGCAGCATGAAAAGAAAATGTTAACCTTTCTTCTCAGAGGAACCGACCTTTTCTGAAGCAGGGAGATTGACCTGAGAGATGAAGAATTCCTCCACTGGGGAGTGTAATGAATGTGAGAATGACCTTGGAAGACCGGGGGCGGGGGGGGGGGGGAGATGCTGCCTAGGGAACGATCTGATAAAAGGGGGAGAGTAATGGACTGAGAAATAAACTTAGAAAGGACCCACCCTAACTGATCAGGTGGTAAATAGGGATGGCGGGAGATTTGTACTTTCAAACTTGCAAGGTTCTGTTAATGTAGCCTGTCAATAAAGTAGAAGAAGCTCATCTGGTTGTGTTTCCTGGGAGGGCTGACATCAATCTTGCAAGTCTCATTCTCTTCCAAACAGAGAAATTTCAAGAATGGCCTCTGATTCTCAAGGAACCCCGCTATCCGCTGAGTGTGGCAGTTGCGTTGTTGCAGCATCAGCAGCAAGTAGATGCACAGATGACCATTTACAGAATGCCATGATACAACTGACACAGCAACTGAGGCAGAATTTACCTCAACCCATGGCAGCACAACAGGTAGTGGCCCAACCATTGCTCCTGTGTTCCCACGGGAGCTTGCCAGAGAAGTTCAGAAGGGACCAGGATCAATTCTGGACATTCATCATTCAATGATGTTTGTGGCAGGCAGGCTGGTGGAGTTCCCACTGATCGCACCAAAGTGACTTCTGTGCTGAGCTTGCTGAAGGAAGCAGCAGCTAAGTGGGCAACACCGTTCATTGATGGGAACAATCTGGTGCTGGACAACTATCAAGACTTCATATGTAAATTCAAAGGACGCTTTGGGGATCCCATACAGACAATCACAGCTAGTTGAGAGATTTGGAAGCAGGAACAGAGAAGAGTAAGGGTGTATATTTCAGACTTTAAATTACTTGCTGGTGATGTAGGGTGGAACGACTTAGCCCTGATTGACCAGTTCAGGGAAGGGCTGACCGATGGCCTAAAAGACAAGCTGGTGAGACTTGCAAGATTGATGTCAGCCCTCCCAGGTAAACCTGACAGGAAACACAACCAGATGAGCTACTTCTATTTTACTGACAGGCTACATTAACAGCATCTTGCAAGTTTGAAAGTACAAATCTCTTGCCATCCCTATTTACCACCTGATCAATTAGGGTGGGTCCTTTCTAAATTTCTTTCTCTGTTTCTCAGTTGGGTGCTCCTCCCCATTTTTATCAGATTGTTCCCTAGGCAGCATCTCTTCCCCCAGTCTTCCAAGATGATTCTCACATTCTGTTACAGGGAGTCACTGGGGAATTTCCTTCCAATATGATATACACTTTTGAAGAAGCATTTTCTTTAGGACCACAGCAGACATGGAAATATTCTTATTAACCTTCCAATACTTCTATTTCAGTTGTTATTAACTGTCTCTGCTTCCCTCCCTGTTGCTTGCATTTTAAAAAATCTGCAGGTGTTTAACATTGGAAGGTTACCTGGAGTATCATGAGACAAAATATAGAAGGACAAAATTTGAAACATCCATGTTCCAGCAAAAAAGTACCTATGTGAACATATTCAGTGCATGGCTAGTGGTCAATTTAATAAAAAGGCATGCTAGAGTGATCCATTTGCCATGCCAGAATGAACAGGAAGACTTGCCATTCCAGTCCAGGATTACTGTATTAAAGGTGGGCATTGAATAGCTAGGAGGACATGAGAAATGAGACCCAGTGACCAATATACAAACTGCTCATTTAGATGGATGAAAATATTGTGAAAGATCCATATCTAAAGCTAATGTTTTTGAAAATAGAAGAAAGCATGATCTTCCTTCTAAAAAAGGGAATGAAAACTATACTAATATTCAGATTTGAACTAATTGAATATGTTTAGCCAGAGCCCAACACATTATTCTGCTTAGTACCATAAAAAGAAAAGTAAAGTAGTTAATTCAGCTCTTATATTCAACTCTTCATCTCACTTCTCTCCAATGATGTACCTTCCCATTCACTTTCATTTCTATGGGCATACAGCAGTGTGACTGTATCTACTTTTATACCTACATCTCAAGGACTCTAATATTTTAATCACTTTTGAGGGGGAACAATCAGGTCTATAAATACGAATTTTTCTTTGTGTGTATAATTTGAAAGCAAGCAATTTTTAAGTAAATAAAACTAACTAACTTGCTCTTATGAGTGAGACATGTATGTACAAGGGACAGCTAGAGAAAGGGACCAGTATAATGATCTAAGGGCAGGACTAGTCTTGTGGCCCATTCCTCCAGTGGCAAAGTAAGCTTATCCAAGCACCATGGGAGTAGGAACACTATGTGGAGGGAGGAAAGCATCAGGGAAGAGAAGTGTCCTCTGAATCAGATATACCAGCTGGGTGATTCAGGAGCCCCAAAGACCATTATAGGAAACAACAAGTGGAAGTGGTGAGTATGTGCATGGACCAAAAGAGTTGCTTGGAACATGTAAGCGATAGCAACCAAGATGAAAGAGAGCGCTTAGTCTAGAAAGATTGTGGCTGATGTTTGTCCTCTGAATCAGATACACTGGAACTGAAAAGCAGTGGACAGCACATCAACAAACTGCAAGCCTGAAAGATCCATGAAGAGAGCTTGAGAAGGAAAAAAGAAGAGAAGGGGGTTAGTCTCCAATCCTTTGTTATGTAGAATCTGTTAAGGGTGGTGACAGTTGCAACTCTGGAGGGCTTAAGAAGAAGCTGAGAGGTGGCTGGGCAGATACTAAAAGGACCAAAGGAAAAACAAAAAATCATTGAGAGAATTCTGTGCTAATCCTGGTGACTTATCCGCAAAGAATCTATAGAGCCAGGTACAAGGTGAAGGAGGAAAAGTTCCAGATGAAAGATCTACCCTTGGAAAGCTACGATGTGCAGCTAAAAGGAAGAAATGGTGTTGTTTCGAAAGGGAGAAGATGAGCAGACGCTGTCCTGGAAAAGCCATGAAAAACTCTACAGAGCAGCTTAGAGAAACTGATAACAATAAATCCTACAGCCCAGACACTTGGAAAAAGAGATGCTGTAAGTAGCAAGCAAATGTCTAGGGGAAGGAGAGAAGGATCATAATGTTCTATAGTTTAAGAGTACTTTAATGTAGTAAAGCAGTGAAGCAAGAGTTATCCAAAGACAGATAAAGAAAAGGAGTTGTACTAATGTAAGCACAGAATACCCAGAGTGTTGGTAGAGAAAGAAATTGACAGGCATCCAGAAGTTAATAACTAAAGCCTAACTATAGAAACAAAGTTAATTTTAGTTTCTAACTTCATATATAAGTTTATTAGGTAAATTCCTAAAAATATAGACAGATAGGACCTAAAAACATAGCAAATCAGAATTCCCAACCCAGATGGTGTATAACAGAACACTCTTGTAATAAAAACCATGAGTCTTGCCTGATTGCCACTATCCCTAGAAAGTTCATAGCACATGAAGGAAAGTATAAGCTATGATAGAAAGCCTGCATCTGTGAGCTTTCTATTCTCTTGGTGGGAGAAAAAAGAAGAAGTATTTTATTCCACTTGTAGGAAGTAGGCTAAAGGGGCTAAGTAGGCTAAGAATCAGGGGAAAGCATAGCAGAGACAGAAGCAGAAGGAGATGGAGTCCTGTGCTTGTTTTTGCTATTCTTAATGTCCATACTTGTTAATAGGATAAAAGGTGCAGAGTTTATGCTTTTGGGGCTGCATTTGCAACACTCTTTCTCACTGTCTTGTGGATCAAACTATAGATGCGCACTGATCCACAACTCCTATAATCTATCAACAAGTCTGGTGATGCTCCCTTGAGGGTAATTTGGTCAAGCCATCTTTGGTAGAGACTCTTGTAGACAGAGAGGTTGGAGCTGACTAGGATAACAGAAAGCAAACAATGGACTCTCCAAGATGTAAAGAACCTGAAGTTTATTCTCCCCAGTCCCTTGAGAAACGTTTAGAAACAGGGGTTGACAACAAAAACAGACTCTTTGGAGCCTCAACAGTCCAAACCAAGAACTCAAAGTAACTCTCAAAATATTTAACCAAGGAGGTAAATGGATCTGGAAGCAGCAATTTGAGGCTTGTTTTCCTGATAAGGATACTTCAGCAAGTGCTTTCTCTGTAGGCTTCCAGCATCTGCCCTCAACCTTATTTTTTCAACCCCCACATCTTCCCTTTCTTCAGAGTAGCCTTTATGCTTAGCAAGCACCAAGTCTGCAGGCACTCATTGTCTGGTGCTGTGGCTGACTCACAAGGGGACTGGTGTTTTTCCTTCACCATAGATATGCAGTGACCCACAACTCCCATCATCTATGAACAACTCTGGTGATGCTCCCATGATGGTGATTTGGTCAAGCCATCTGCCTCCTTGAATTGGACAGTACTATACCTCATCAAGGCCTTTCTCTTGCATATCCTTACATGATGATGCTTTGTGTTTATGTGTTTCATCTGAGGCTTAATTTTCTCCACCTTTGAGAACTGAATTTATCATTTGTTCCCTTCAAACATTTGGTTGGCTTTGGCTCATCAATTCCAAAGTCCGTAAGAGTTTGTATACAAATACAAATTCCCAGCATACCTGGCCTGCTGATACACAGCAGCTTTTCTGGAACTTTTTCAGCTGCCTTGATTGTTCCACCTTCAAAGAACAAGGAACTTATGACTTATTCTGCTTTTTTATCCTGCATCCATTTGGATATTCCTTGCTGATAGTTTGAATTTCAAATGCATTGAATCCTTATTTCTACTAATTTTTAAGTGGTATGCTCACTTTTGTGCTTATGATCTCACAGTGGTAGCCAAATCCAGCCTTGTCACTGTGGTTATGTTCAGGATCTTACCAGTTGTCTTTCTCTACTAGTTGAGAAACTTCAGCATTTCATCCTTCTGTAGCACCACTCTAGCTTCTTCTTAATTAGAATTCTAGGTGAAAGTTAGGATTTCTCACCAAATGGCATCTGTGTGTTTTCCCTTACAAATTCTTTCCATTGAGCAAGGCTGTGCCCTTAGTGGTGTCAGCTACTAGTGAGCTGAAAATCAAAGCAACTGGGAAGCATGAGCCACAACAGGAAGCATAAGAAAGAATAATTGACTGTGAGATATACAAAAATACAAGGGAGAGTTATATTTTGAAAATTGGGTAACAGACTGTTTTGCCAAATAACGTCTTAGTGTCAGTGCAGCTGTATACTATCAGAACCAATGCAAGAAGGTGTCACAGTGGTTGATTAGGTTAAGCGTGGTAATGGCATTATACTCAAATCTGTAAGTGAGCAAACATCTGGGATAACAGACAAATATCAAAATTTCTAGGAGAGCAAGTTCTTGCATCATCATGAGCAATCAGTCTGATACCAAATCACCATCACCAAAACAAGAGGCAGGTTGAAACTATATCACTGGCTCAAAAGAGAGTAGCTTCTAGCTTATTTCATTGCATGAGTGAGAGAATCATGAAAGAATTTGAATCTTGGTTTTATTATAACTACGGCTTGCATTTGACACACAGCACTTGACAGAATTATTGCATAATGACTTCATTAACTTTACTACAATAAATCTACTTATCAGAGGTTTTGGTGCCACGGCAGTGTACTCTTGTAATTTCTTGCCTAACTGGCTGAGAACAAAGTGACAGCAATTTCAGCAACTCATTATTTTCATTAGATAAGGAGCAATATTTACTTTAGTTTCTAGGCCAAGACCACGGTGACCAACCTTCTTGCCATGCTGATGAGTGCTAAAAGATTGTTAAACCCTTGCTCCAGTATAACAATGACATAGACCAGCATTGGACCCAAGCAGTTGCCATTTCAACCAAACAATGAACCAACTGGTACAACAGATGGGTCAGATCCAGCAACTACCAGCTACAGCACAGCTGTTGCTTTGGTCCCCAACTTCCATGCTAGATAATATGATAGAACTCCAAGAGATTTAAGGACTTCATCACTCAATATAGTTGTACATCTCCTTGAAAGCAGGGGAATTTCCAACAGATTGACCCTGGGTAGGATTTATAACTGGACTCTTGATCATGGGAGTTTCAAAGTGGGCAATCTCTTTCCTTGAAAAGAACCTTGTTTTAGACAATTATGCTAATTTTTGGCCAGACTGAGTGCTGTTTTCAATTACCTGGTGAGACTAGCCAACAACTAACCATAAGATTTTGTAATTATGACAAATCCAGGTATCTATGGCTGACTTTCAACTTTTTCTTGGAATGTGAGCTGGAAAGAGGGCCACTCTAATAAACTACAGGATAGCTAATTCAACAGGGCAATCCAGACATGTCTGAAATGTTAATCCAGCATTGTGTAGCTATAGACAGAAGATTTGAGAACTGCAACACAACACAGATGGGAAAGAGAGGTACCATTCCTTTCTCTCATTCTTCTTTCATTCCTTTCTCTCTCCCTCCCTCCCTCTCCCTTTGTCTGCTCATCAGAGTCTTTGGTTACCGAATCCCTGCAGCTAGGAACTGGGAAAGCCCCATTGTAAGTTGCAAAAAAGCCATGCTGACACACACGCAGGGTCTTTGTTTATATTGTGAGGCTTCTGGTCATTTTGCATTAGGTTGCCTTGCTAAAGTTTCCCACTCTGAATCAGTCACAAAGTACCATACGCATGGAATATGGCAGCAACTGTGTAAGCAACTGTGCTGTATTAGATACTCTAAGACTGCATTACTGGGAAAAGACACAGCTTACCTTCTAGGAGCTCAAGTGGAATATCTGGGAATGAAGTGCAGGACACAGATATACAGTTCGCAGCATCAACATTTGATCCTGCCTATTACTATTTGCACCCAGACTGGTTCTGTACTAAATCTTCAGGTCCTGATATATTCTGGAGCCTCATTTTATAGACTGCAATCACGTACAGATATGCCTTGCCCACTCAGACAACAGACCTACAGTAAGGGTGGAAAGCATTGATAGCAGACTGTTGTGTTTGGACAATTTTTGAAAATACAGCTCTCTTCACCTTACCCTGTTTATAATCTGGAAACTTTGCTATTCCACTTCTCCTTTACACATCCACAACTCACATTTTTACATGTCACCTTTGATTCTCAGAAATGCCAGTTTCATTTGCAAGATTTAATCAATGTCACTGTCATCTCCTCCCTGGAGGAACTGAAGATTCTCTCCCCAGCCCCCTACTTTTTGGTAGAGGAAAAAAGGAAGCTAGAAATGGTGATTCCTTGTCCTCCAGGTTCCTGGAGAGGAAGGAATGGGGGATTGCCCTTTAGCCACAACAGACACGCAGAGAGAATCAATGACAGGATCATAGGTCATTCTGGAATTGGAAACCTAGCAGGAGGCCAAGGAAAGGCAAAAGAATTCTTAAAGGGTAAAGCAGTATGAGAGCAAATTCTCACACAGTCACAAACAATGAAAAACTAAATCAGTCATTCACCAAAACAAGGGACAGATAGAAAGCATCCTTTTCATCCAAAAGAGTATGGCTTCTAACCTGTTATATCAATCAGTAGGTAAGAGAAGTGGAAGCATTATGACCTTGATTTCACTATAAACAGGGCTTACATTCAATACACAGCAGTCACTGAACAAATCAACCCAGAGTTCTCACTTGAAACACTCATGACCAGGTTTATTATCCTACTTTGGACATATTATGCAAAGACCTAGCTCTCTGGAAAAGACTCTAATGCTGGGAAAAGTGGAAGGAAAGGGTGACCAGCAGCAAGGTGGATGGGCTGAGTTACAGTGACTACACCATTGGAAGACCTGAAGATTAGGTTAGGGACAGACTGTCATGGAGAAAAATCTATGTGGTCACTAGAAGCCAAAAACAACTTGATGGCACAGAATCAATTAACACCCCCCCCCCCCCAAGATTTATCTTTTTCCTGTTTCTCCATTTAATTTTTGGCATGAAAGTCATACCCTGTTTTCAGTCAATTTTTAAAATCTATTACAATGAATTTAATATTAAAGAAAGCCATGAGATTAGATCAAATGTGTAGTTCAGCATCTTCTTTCCCAACCTGATGCCTATGAGAATCCAACTGGATATGAAGAGAATCGCATCCTTCACTTCATAACCCCAGCAATTGATTTTCAGAGGCACACAGTCTCTGAAATCTAAAGTAGCAAATCACAATTATGACCAGCAACCATTAGTAGCACAATCCTTCATGAAGTTGTTCAACCATCTTTTAAAGTGAAGACTGGTGAAAAACCTATAGCATATTGCACAGTAGGTAAGATTTATGAATCAGAAAGGACTTAAGTGTAGCCACAACTAAGCTTCAGAAACAGAATCTTAGTCTGTCCACTTATTATTGACAAGACTCTCATTTGAATTAATTTAGGCAAAGAATTGGATGTAGGGCATCAATGCCATAAACTATGAAATGGTTAATTATTCAGTTATAATTAAACAAAAAGGGGATGGTTTTGCTATTTATCCATGTAGGGAACCTGGGGCTGGAAATTGGCTGTTAAAGTTGTAATTCTAGGCAATGGGATTAATTTTCCCCCCAGTAAAGGTGAGAATATATTTATATTGGCTTATAAACAAATGCACCCAAGTGAAACACAGGCCTTTCTGGAAATCCTTTGCCCCCATTAGAACAGCAATCAAGAAATGAGGAAAACATACATCCACCCTCAGACCTCTGACCTGTGGAGCATCTTGTTAGGGGCTGCATTCAATATTTGAGAATGGATTTAAAAAGAAGAAAAGATGGTTTTGTACAGAAAAGATAAAGATGCGTCAGATGTGACAGCTTGAAATCTTCAGAGGTTGGAATCAAAAGCCTTCTAAACCTACTGCTAGGTTAAATAGCTGTTTTTCATTACTCTGAATATTTAGGGCTTGCAACTCTGTGGGTGGGAAACCTCCAAATAGTCTTGCTGGCTTGCTTCATAAATCCAAAGAAGTTCTTATCATCTCCTGCTGTACTCCGACTGCAGCTTCTTGCCTAGCACAGAATGCAAGACTGGCTTCAGAGTGCTGCCTCCCGAGCTCCTTCCCGGGTAAGCACCCACTATCCAGCTTTTTTTTTTTTTAAATGTGTTTCATGACCACAAAGCTCCCAGCAGTTTACAATATGGCCCTTCTTGATCACCTTTCAGCTCCAAAATCTCTCACACAGTCAGACATTCCAAATAAAAGCACCTTTTTAAAAGCTAAAAGAACAACTGCATTGTCCTCTCTCCAGAAGTTTTGATTGTTGTAAGAGATGGTAACATCTATCTGACCTTGAAAAAGCTAAACAGAGTCAAACCTGATTAGTTCTCAGATGGGAAACCACCAGGAAATCCCAAGGTTGTAATGAGACTAAGGAGTAAAAGAAAATGCTGGAAAAAGACAATGGCAAACCAGTTCCATTCCATGTTTCTACTAGGAACATTACATAGGGATTTATGACATTGCTGGAAATCAAGACTGACTTGAGAAAGTCTTTAGCTTCAATAGACGGCTGGTGGGAGAGGGGGGAAGGGGAGGAGAGATGGATACTGCTTCTCCATTTGGATAAATATTCCAGGCTTGAGGATAGATTCAAAGAATTCTTGATTATGAAAAGAGATGAAAGTTTGTACACAATGTCCCTGTGGTATACTAAGTGTCTTTAATACTGGGGTTTGAACTATAATGTGGGATACCTTATTTATATTCTATACTGCACTTTGCTACTTCAAGGATCCCATACATTCCATGTCAGATGTGGTTGGAAATCATTTAGAACAGCCATGTTTTTAATTAAATAAAGAAAATAAATAAATGTCAGTGATGGGGGAGATCTGATGGAGATACTATAGCAGAACAACACAGTGACAAAAATAAGAAGAATTCCATGAGTTAACACAAGAGGGAGCTCATAAAGTCCAGATAGTTGCCTTGCAGGATTTAAATGGCTAAATTCCTTCAGTGCTATTCAACCTGTTCAAAGACAAGACTCTTTACAGGATCGTGTGGAATGCTTATTGTTATAGGCCATCTGCAAAAAGAGGCTTTTGTATTTGCACAGAAGAGCAAATACTGGCAAGTACAAATTAAAATCTAACCTCCCCTCAAACCCTGTGTCTATTGACATCTTAAAAAATAATAATAATAAAAATATTATCTTTTTTTTTCTACCCCCATCCCAGGCCAAAGCAGAGATTATAAAACCTTTTTTTAATAAGTAACAGCTTCAGAGAAAATAGGAGCTGAATCATGAATGTGCTTTGGATCAGTCTTTAACCCAACTCTGTGTTCATCCACCAGATGAAAACCAAGGAATTACTTTAATTCTGATGAAAACATTAACAGGAGCTGGATTTAAGAATACCTTAGTGGCACCCCAGGCAACTACTTTGCCCTTGTGGACACATGTAGAATTCTGAAAGCCTATCATGGTTTCATTGCTGATCCACAAATGGCTGCCATGGCCATTCGCAAAATACTTGTCAATTAAAACAAGAAACACTGTTTTTTATCCACGATACTTCCTATGCTCCTACCTTCCTTTTGGCATTTTTTTTTCTAGACAGGTGAGCCCATTCCAAAGCAAAGCACTGGATTGCCAACATCTATTTTTCTAAGAACATGTATGGGATTTACTTGGATTCCAAGACGTTTGAGAATACCAAGATAAAACTTTGTTTTGTCACATTCCTATTATCTGTTTGTTTCTTTAAAAGACTTTTCAACATTTTAAGTAAGGCAGGGAGCTTGAGAGACATATCGCTCATCAGTACCCTAATGCCCAGGAGACCTGTTTTATCATGTAGGTCGAGTGATTTGACATGCATGGAATGAAGCCTTCTCTTAGTGAAGTAAGTAGCTTTGTAGAGAGAAATCAATGGTCCAGGGACTACAAGCTGACAAGGGGAGGATAGATATAAATGGAGAATGCCATCCACTGCCCAGATGGATAGCTTTTTTATTCAGACATAGCTAGTAGATATAATGATTTGTAGTTCAGTAAGAGGGAAAAATAGTGTATTCAGAGTGAGCAATATCAAGCTTTAGCTGGGTGTATATTTCATTTGCAGGCATTTTTTTTTTGATGATTTTTCATGATTGCTGTGTCCTCCAAAAGCAAACTGCATATTTATGTGAGGTAGCTTTGTACACATAACTGCAAGGCTCTGTGCCTGGCTCAGGGAGCAGCTGCACACCTAGATGGGAGGGTCTGCATCAGCCAGAGGCACCTACTCTCAAGGGCAGGATGGGACCTTTTCCTTAAATTGCCACTCAGCATAAATTGATTGATTTATATTTGTATTTGATTCAATTTATATGGCCACCCATTTTACCAAGGTGTCTTGACAATATTTAATTCAACATGACAATATTTAATTCAGCATGACAATAAAAAAATAGGAGATATTATTTATTTGATTTATATGGAATAAAATGACTACAGTTTATAACACAAAAGCCACGTCACGAGCTGCCATTGATCCTAGTGAAGTAAAGCCATGTCCTCTCACCACACAGGATATCTTGGGCACCTTTCAGAAGGGATTAAACTCCTTCTGGGAGAATAATGATACCAAACACTGCTCCTAATTGTGATGCCTTCAAATTATTTCAGTGTCAGAGAGAGGATGTTTCATATCAAGAGGAGTGCTTTTGCATTTGTGTCTGCTCGTGAGCTTCCCAAAGGCATCTGACTGGCCTCTGTGGAAAGGAACCACAACACTGGACAAAATTGTCACAGTTTTTCACACTGCCTCTTCAATTTTTGTGGCTTTATATTCTTCTCCAAGCCTTGTAATACTGCTTTCTTGTCTGAACATATGTAAAGTCCAGTTTCCTTTAATTCAAGCTCGACTCCTTTCATGAATGCATCCACAGGGTTTTCTTGGCCACAGTTTGAAATGTGGTTTGCTGCTGCCTTCTGGGATTTTATTTTGTTTTGTTTTTTGAGTGTGCCCATTCAAGTGTCCCATCAAAGGATAACTTAGGTTCCAATACTGCCATTTGTTGAGGCTGAATGGGAGGTTGAGGAAGAGGATGATCATAATGGGTGGGCAGGAAGGGATAGAGTATTTTGGTGAGTAATTTAAAAGATTCAGATTCCCTTTTTTGGATTAAATGAGCTCTGAGATCATGCTGTGAACTGTATGATCCATTCCAGTTTGGCTGAATGAGAGCAAACGAAGGCAACGAAGATCAGTCTGTTGCCAAACATTAAATTTTAATGGTTAAACTCACAAAGGACATTACTGCGCAAATAGAGAGCACTTTTTGCCCTACCCTTGGACCTATGGTGGATTGTTATCCAATAATAATTTTTGGAAGATATACTGGATCTTTAGCTGAATAAATAATAGTATCTATGATGAATTCCAAAAAAGAGGAGAGGGTGCTTTACTGACACCTTGGTGTGAATCTGATTAAGAAAACAATGAAGTTATGTGTATTGATACAAAGACCTTGGGAATAGTTCAGCTTGCGAAAAAGTTTCCTCTTTATACCTACAGTAGATCTATACTTCCCAAATGAACAGGCTTTAGAAACTGCCATATGTCACAAATTCTGGATAGTACAGCAGGATTCCCAATTAGTGAAAAATGTCTAGGAACTATTTTTAAATCCCTAGCATTTCTGTCGAATTATTGAGTATCTAATTATTGTTCAAGGAAACAGTCATATGTCCAGTGCTGCACTTAAAACTGGACCAGAAGATGCAGGTCCTGGTTCTCTACAACCCAAGAGTTTCACAAGATCTGGCAGTTGCCATAAAATCCTTAAAAAATAAAAGAGAAACACAAAAAGCTTCCACTACAGAAACAAACAGCCATGTTAAGCACCTTTATTTCCCAATGTAAAGTTAGAAAAACTGGAGTTGAGGGAATTAAAACCAAAAAGAGGTTGCCCCATTTCCGTTCCTTATCCACCCAATAAGATGGTTGAGGAGAACCTAAATGGGGGTTAAGGAGAAAAAAAGAAGAGAGAGTCATATGAAGTGCCTAAGGAAATATAATAATAAGATCCATTTTTTAAAATTTATTTTGATTTTGGTTATGAAATAGGGGAAATAACAGGGGGTGTGGAGAGGGGAAGGGGAGAGGCAATGATGATATGAGGGCTCCCCAAATCTTGCTAAGGATCTATTCACTCCTAGAACTGCAACTCTCTCTTAGTCACTGTGCCTGAGGCATATCAAAATGTCTAAAAGGTAAGTGGCTGCTGTGTGTGGCCCTACATCTATCTATTGACACCATGAGAAAGGATGCATGCCTCCCACCAGAAATCTGATAGAGCAGCTCATATGGCATTGCAGATTTTTCAGATGTGTGACAAGGTTTTTCTTTAATTGAGATTTCTTAAGAGTTACTTGCTTCTATCTTGGCTTCCATCCTAAAAATAACAACAATCCAACAATAATAAGGGCTGAAACTGCAAAATGGATAAGAAGAAAAGTCAGAGCAAAACTTGAGCAAAATTCTCAAACTGAAAATAACAAGGAGATCTTGCTAAGCTGGTATGTGTTTTCAGTAGCACATAAACAGGATGCAGAGGGAAGAGAAGGAAATGTATTATATGTATAGAAAGCATCAGAAATGATTAAATATCTATACATATACATAAATAATCATGATCAGCGGTACCACTAGCACTACTATTACTGATATTTGCAGAACCTTGGGAAAAAGAAAGCTATTCAATGTTCCAGACAGTCAAGAAAAGCCTTGAGCATAAAGTATATAATTCTATCATATCATATCACATTATGTTGGTTGACAAAGATGTTCATATGCTTATCTAGCTATGGAATACTTTTATATGGTTCTTGAATGTTATATCTCTGATTGTATACGTAAAATGATGCATGATGTGCACAGTAAGTATAATCTTCCCCATTTCTGAGAGGAAGAAATAACATGAAATGCATGCATGATGTTACCTTATATGTTCATGCCAGCCAGATGAATTATAGATTCATACGATACTAGAGTTAGAAACAACTTTGGAGACTCTTGAGCAGTGGTGTGCACAAAACAATGAGGTATATAATTATAATAACAAATTACTCCCAGGTAGGTATACTAATAAAAAACTGAAGAATTAATTTAAGGTGTTAAGTCTTGAGATGGGAGAAAAATAATTAAAGAATAAAAATAAATAATTAGGAAGTTGGAATAAAGATTGATTTGAAGAATGATTAATGATATATATATATATATATAAACCCACAACTAACAACTGATTTTACCAAGTTCTTCAAATATCCTTGCTTAAATGAGGCAAACTGAAAGCATAAAACAGACTAGAGTAAGCCATTATTGAAGAAATAGTTCCTGTTTCTCAAGTCAGCAATTCATGAATCCCTGGTGCAACTTTCTCTGTGATTATATCAAAGAACTCTCAGTCATTCAACCCATCTCATTTTCCCCTCTCCCCTTCAACATCTTTGATATCTGAAAAAGTGAAAGTAATGTGGTGAATAAATAAATGAAAGTGAAAGCTATATAAATGTGATGAATGGATGAATGAATAAACAAATAAAATAATGATAATTTTTTTCCAGACAATGGTCTGAAAAAAAAAAGTGATGATTGGGGATTGCCTGAAGGAGCAAGGTGAATGTTCATTTCTCTTTAAGGCTTTAAAACCTATTAGCATTAGACTGCAGCTCCAATTAACTCTTCTAAAAATGTTGCTTAGCATTTGATGCAGTTAAGGAACTTTGAAATATCCATGTGTCCATCCCTCAGCACACTGGAAAGTTTTGCAAGTAGGCCATTTTATTTCAGTTGCATTCTTACAGCTGGGGCTAGGCTAAAATGAAGTGAGAGGAAGATCAAAAACATGTGAAGTCAAATCTGCTGGTTCATTTTCATTATCTTTATCATATTTTGAATTGGGAATACTGATTAAAGATCAGTTAACTAATTATTGGAGTCTAAATGAATAAATGTAGTTAAATTCAATTAGTGAATAAATGTAATTAAATGTGCACATACAAAACCTCAATCTGACCCTCACATGATTAGTTAATCAGTAAATCAATGTAATTAAACCTGTGTAATAGCAAAAACTCAATATAGGTACTGTTGGGAAAATCATGAAAAAAGTGTTAGATGTATGTGCATTTGCTAAACAGAGCAGAAGAGGCTGTTGGAGTGGGTGGGTATAATAAATTTTAATGAAATAAATAAATTAACTATTTTAAACAGAAAGGCCCTCTTTTATATATCATTTTAAATGCATTATTACAATAACAAAACAGAACTAAAATGAGGTAAAGGGATCTTCAAAACTCAGTCCTATCAATTACAATTTGCTCTACAATTGATTTATTAATCAATTAATGCTTTTGTTAGTTAATTTATTATTACATTTATTAAAGCTTATGGACTAAAGTTTAATATAATTGTTGTTGACGTGAACTTAAAAATGGAGCAGGTTAGAAATCAAAATAACCAAGGTGATTGACTGCATACATTTCCTCAAAAGTAAGCTCTTTTGACTTCAGTAGACGTCCTCCTAATTTAGTGTGCTGGATCTTCAGTTTACCCTTTGTTGAAAGTAATCCATTTATCATAGCTCTGTGTAAATCATGGAAATCAGCTTTTGAAAGCTGGCTTGGTGATTTTGGCCAGTCACTCTCTCTCAGCCCCACCCACTTCACAGGGTTATTGTTGTGGGGAAAACAGAAAGCAGGAGTATCAGGTATGTTTGCCACCTTGAGTTGAATATATGTATGATAAAAGAATAATAATAGTGATAGTGATAGTGATAGTGATAATAATAATAATAATAATAATAATAATAATAATAATAATACATAGGTGTCCAGTGCAAGATAGAACAAGTGATGAAACCAGCTGTGTGATGTGGTCACACAAACCACTTATGTTCTTGTGTCTGATAACAGGAAGCAAGTTCAAAAGGCCAGAGTCTGATTGTGATATCATGGCATTTTGTCATTCTTGTGTCATTGCAGTTTATACTGGACACTTATGCTCTAATAAATAAAGTATGATAAAGAGAATTAATTAATGAATACAATGACAGAAAGAAAAATAGGCGTGCTGTATGCCTGTGAAACTAAGAGAAAGGAGAAGGATGTAACAGAGCTGAACGAAGGTGGTCTGACATTGTGGAGTTCATGAATACATGCAGGGAAATCAACATATAGGGTTTAATTATGAGTAAAAGGGCTGAACTATATATCAGAATGTAAGAATTGATGCCATTAGGTTGTTGTACATGCATATGAAAGTAGAACTCCATAGACTGGTAACAGGTGCATGTTATGCCCTTTCATATCTTATCTTGAATATTTCAAATATTATTTAGAAAGCAGGAAGTAAAATCTGGGAGGGATTGATTTGCACATAACAGGGAATTATAGCAGCAAAAGGGAAAATTAAGAAAGTTTGAAATGGTAAAAGAAACTTTTTGATCAAAACATAAATTCTCTTTAAAGGCATTTTCAACAGACCTTTAACCTAAACAGGCTAATATATCCTGTTTCAGCCACTTCAATCATACAGGTTGACTGCAGATGCTATACTGAAGGTGGAAAACATGATAGAGGAGGACTATTTCATGGCATCTGAAAATACAATCCCATCACCCACATACCTTCAAAGATGGCATATTTAATTTAAATTACTAACCTTGGAGATATATCACATCCTTGTTGCATAAAAGCTCCCAAGGAGAACCAGAGGCTATTAAATATCCCAAATTCATTGGTCTGGTCATTAGCTGGTTGGTCACGGCCTTCCTCAAGCTCCTCATTATGCCATTCGTACGGGCTGAAGCGGCTAACCAGAAAGAGGACAACGCTGACACCGATATAGGCAAAAACTATACACATCCAGATCTCATAAGCTAAAGGATCCAGGAAGGAAAAGACCCCGGGTTTGGACTTTTGAGGCTTTTTAATCATGATAGATATGCCCAGGCTCATAAAAGGTTTGGAAAAGTCTATGACTTCCTCTCGCACTAGAGTGATAGTTAATGGTGCAACAGCCACATCAGCTCTCTGAAAAGGAAGGGAGATCAGTGTTAGACAGAATGTTCTGAGATCTGCAAAGTACTGTATCAGCATGTATCAATATTTTGTTAGCAAGGTTTGGGTAGGGGGGAGAAGCATAGCATTATATATTTTTGCTCTATTTAAGATACTAGAGTATTGCTGTTTTGTTTTTTGTTATGAAGTTTAGTTTTCATGTGTAGAAACTAAGTTTGAAAAGCTTGAAAATATGAGGTATATGTTATAGATAGCTCAGTTTGATTTGTCTCATATTCTTTCCTTCATCCACTGCCCTACAGACATGCTTGGATTTGTATTACTTTATAAATCCAAAACAACAACCCTCCAAGTGTGGTTCTGTACTATTTCCTTTTGTTTAAATAATTGTTATTTATTGTGTCTTATCAAAGCTGTTGATATGATCCTTTAGTTGATGTCCCAGTCTAGGATCTATGATATTTCAATTCCTCAATTCTTTATCTCCCCCCCCCCCCACTTAAAAAAGCAGGAGAAGAAAAGGTCCTGGTAGCATGATACCTACCCATTTATTTTAAGATGGAGATATTTTGCCTGATACAAATAATTTCAATTAATTGTAAATTGCTGAAATGATTTGACTGTCAACTATATAGTATCATTCATGATGATTAAGGCAGGTTTTCATGTTTTTCTTGCTGTTATTTGAAGAATAATCTCAAGTAACAGCAGCAACTGAATGCAATGGACAGTTACATTGTGAAAAATTATTTGTAATCTCTAGTGCTGAATGATAGAAACAATACTTTTGAAGATGTTCTGGCATCATTAGCTTTTATAATTGTAAACCACTGATTCAAAGCTGGAAACTTACTCCATACACTAGTTCTCCAACCATGCCATTCCACATTTTACTTTCAGAATCTCGAGCACCGTATTTTCCATCAGCAACAATCTGCAAACTGTAGTTGTAGCCAACATGTTTTGCAATTTCAGCAGCTAATTCTACACAATATCCTTCATATCTCATATTTCCTTCTAATGGCTCACTGCTCTTCTTTTGCATCACGTATGGAGCTTCCTGGGAGAAACAGAGGAAGTTGCATGATCAATGCTTCAACATTTTGGCAATGCAAACTTTTTTGCGTAATGTTAGAGTCTTTGCCTTTGATGTAAAGCCCACCAACACCAAGTTAATTGGTTCCACCACTGAACTGCTCTAGGAATACTGCTAGGATACAGCATAGAGGGAAGCAAAAGACAGGAAGCTTCAGAACACAAAGACAGTGTAGGTAAGACGAGAGTAGAATATTATTTCTAGAAATGGAGAAATAATGTGCATACTTCTATAGAGTAAATAAAATTTTAAAATCCCCAGTACATTTATTTATTCAATATACAAAGCTGTAGTAAATAAAATTAAGAATAAATAGCTTTGAGGAAAGTATCTGAAATACAGATTGTGCATATGCACATTGATGATTCTGTTTAAAAACACTATTATGACAAAAGTTCTCAATAGGATGTATGAATGATTTATGGAGGGAGAGACAGCTGCTGTCTGGAGCTTCACCACCACCACCACCACCACCGAATTCCATAAAGAAAATTCTATGAGTTGACTCTATACTGTCAAGCAAAGGCAACTAGTTTACAAAGCTCAGCCACATTATTACTTCACTGACAGAGACCAATAGTCCAAGATACAATTCACTCAACAAGCATAATAAATAAACCAGTACAGAGCAAAATAAAAGTAAAAATTAAATATTAATCAAATGATGTAGGAGGCTATTTAGGAAAACTAGTCCAAGACCCAACAATGCATAAGTATATCTTCTTTATTAATGGCTGAGAGTTAAATCCCTAGCCTTCTAACAGCAACAGCAACAGCAACAAAGCAACAGAAAGCAACAAAGCAAAAATTGGCAAGTCCTCTAGAACAGAGTTTCTCAATCTCAGCAACTTTAAGATGTGTGGACTTCAATTCCCAGAATTCCCCAGCCAGCAGATAGAGAATCTTAAAAGTTGTTGAGGTTGAGAAACACTGCTCTAGAAGTTTTTATTAATAGATCCATTAATAAAAAGTGATATTTTCATTTAATGTTATCTCTGAGAATGGAATGTCATCTTCATTTAATGAAGCGTTCATTACCATTATACCAAAACCTAGTAAAGATCATATGCTAAGTGCTAATTATCAATCTAATTTATTAATTAATGGGAACTTCAACAAGTAATCTCTTCAAAATGATCAAGAGGCTTTATCAAAACTAGACACAGATCAGATAATATTCAGCTGGTAGAAAATTTGCTTGATTTGAATAAAAATAGAAAAAGACAAAGCTGCAAGTTTAGTGCTAAATGTGGAAAAAACCTCTGATAAAATTCACAGAAAGGACATGCTTTTTTTAAAAAAATTGGTGCCTTCAAGTTAGTGTTGACTCCTGGCGACTGCCTGGATAAGTCTCTGCAGTTTTCTTGGCAAGGTTTTTTGGAAGTGATTTCCCCTTGCCTTCTTCCCAGGGCTGAGAGAGAGCAACTGGCTCAAGGGCACCCAGCTGGCTTCGTGCCTAAGGCAGGACTAGAACTCACAGTCTTCCACTTTCTATCCTACTGCCTTAATCACTACACCAAACTGACTCTCATGCATATTACCTTAGCTACATGTAAATTCTTGTCCAGAGTCTCTATGAGATCCTCAATAAAGTGAAGATAAATAGTATTTTTAAAACTTTTCCACTCTATAAAAGTACTAGACAGAGATGTCCACTTTCCTTTTGGATCTCTCTTTAGAACCCCTAGCTTGTGCTATTGGACAAGATTATACTATCCATGATTTTTGTATAATTAGAGTATCAATTGGTATTCTATGCTGATGATATTTTATTGTTTATTTCTGAATCTTGTACAGTACTTTGATTCTGGCTTTGATGCATCTGACTAATGCCTTTGCTCAAATTGCAGGATATTCTATTAACTAGTCTAAGTTGGAACTGATGTCTGTAGGTTTATTCATACATTAAATGGTTATCATTTTGTTATAGGTACTGAATTTATCAATTATTTAGGTATTCTTACCCCAAAAACATTTCTCAAATAAACACTGAATACGAATAAGATATATAAAGAGGTTTCTCTGTACTTTGGCAGATGGGAGTTATTAAAATTAATCTTTTAGGCTAGGATCAACACTCTAAAAGTGAATGGAATTCTCAGGATACTTTATTTTTTGCATGGATACATACTGTATCTGGAAAATATTTTCAAAAACTCAGTATGCTGTTTTGTAAATTTCTATGGGGTTCTTCAATTCTGGAGATACTTTTGAAAAAGATGCAATTGTCAGTTAAAAATGGGGGTTTGGGTTTTCCAAATTTTGAATTATACCATTATGCATACCTTTTGATTAGTAGTAGAACTTGTAGACTTCTTTACTTAGTGCATATTTTCCTTCTTGGGTCCTTTTGGAATATGTGACACCTTTCGTTAACTGAACTGTTTTGCATTCAAAGCAATTTAGCTAACTGAACTGTTTTGGTTCCCAATATAACAGATTTGCTATATTTTCTATTACTATTATATTGATTCAAAAACTGTTTAATATTTTTGAATGTGTATATTCTTTTGAACTATATACTGACTACGTGGATATTGATAGCACAAGAGATTTTATTTATTTATTTAGCAAATTTATATAGCTGCCCATCTCACAAAAAGAGACTCTAGGTGGCATACAACAATTAAATAAAACAATAAATATTGAAAAACAAACATTATTAAAAATATAAAACAATTAATTATTAAAAATACAAACCACCAGGCATAGGAAAGAATAGATATTAACAATGATGGAGCCATCTTAAAATGTCACCAGTCCCTTGGGACCCCCAGACTGTTGACATAGACAGGTCTTGAGGGACTTATGGAACAATAACAAGGATGGAGCTAACCTCACTTCGGGGGAGGATGTTCCATAAGGCGGGTGCCATGACAGAAAAGGCCTGCCTCCTAGGACCCGCCAAGTGTAAGTACCTAGCAGATGGGTCCCGAAGCATACCATCTCTGCCAGATGTGATGGGTGGGCAGATGTAATCAGGGAGAAGCGGTCCCTCAGATAACCCGGTCCCATGCCATGAAGGACTTTAAAGGTTAAAACCAGCACCTTGATACTGATAGGACAACAGAAACTGAGTATCCATGCCCTGATTACTGCCAAAAGATTAGTTCTTCAACATATTAATTTATGGCCCCAATTACCCAGTGGACTGAGCATATGATGGTACTTGTGACTTACAAACGAGTTGCATATAGACGTAAATTATGTATGGATGATTACGATGAAATATGGTAATCTTTTATTGAAAATGTTAGGTAATTGTTCATATGTACATCTATATATGCATGAGAAATCTTTATATACACAGTTTATACTTTTATTATTGTATTTTTTTCTCTTTTTGTTATTTTGTTATATTTTTATTTTTTCTCTCTGTTGTGTTAAATAAAGCAAAAAAGAGAAATAAGCATTTTCCTTGCCTGATCTGCAAAATGCATTATTAAAACAAGCCACCAAGCTTGATAAAATGAGCTGCGCAATAAAACGTGGAGAACTTACTCAAATCTCACTTCCAGAAAAGTGAGGGTTATTATATATCCTAAAATCAAAGAAATAAAACAATTAAGTCTGGCTCTAATGAGCCTCAACCAACTGGATTCCAAGTGCCCATGAGCACTGATGATATTCCAAGGAACTCTAAGAACAGTTCATATGAATTCAGATTCCACTACTTCAAAGGTACTTAAATCTTTATAATGGCAAATCTGCAAACCATATAGCATATAGTGTCTTGGCTTGGGAAAAATTTAAAGCAGTGGAATCACAGTTACTGCCACTGCTGTTTGAAAATCAAACATGGCATTAGCAGCCCAAGATATCTTTAATTTGTTTCTTCCAATTATGACTGAAAAGTAACTTCTAGATATTTGAAGTCTTTACTAATGCTGTTAATCACCCACCTATGATTACAATTTGCATGTCTTTTCGGTAAAAGATACTTATTTTGTTTTAGAGGAGGTAACCAATTTTTCTTTACTGCCGCTTGATAGCAAGCGCTTGAAGATTACACCTTAAGCTTACTTGGGTTGTAAAAGGAATAACTGCATCATCAGCATACAAAAGATCGGGGACAAATTTATTTGCCAGCATTGAAGGATAGAGCTTATTTTTAGGCAGAGTCTGAATTATAGAATTAATGGAGAAACTAAAAAGGATTTCTAAACTATGTGCTTTCTTAACCTGTTTTCACATGGAAAGCTTCCCAAAAGAGGCATTTCTTATTTCACCATAAAATGTGAATATTAGACATGTTTGTAGATACAAGATATCATTCAGTGAAGTCACTGGATTTCTTCAGAAAATTTACACAATAACTCAAACATTTAAATGAAACAGAAGTCTGATGTCCAGCTTTAATCACAACACGATTTTTTCAGCCACAGCAGTCATAACAGCTGCTGTCACATATATCCATGGCCATCTTATCCAAGTGTCACATTATTCAAATATGTGCATATTTGCAGAGAGTTGAAATTTCTAGCCAATCATGTATAAAACATCTGTTTATGGAATGTTTACTAGGAATCTCAGATAATTACAGAATAATAGCATGATAGATGATCAAGCTTCCTCTCCAAGCCCTTAAGGCTGAAAAAATTTAATTCTACTTCTGTTCTGTTGGATGTTTATCCAGCTTCTTGAGAATTTTGAATTGTGGAATTTATTACTACAAACCAAATTATGTTCTTGAAGTTTAGGGGGCTTTTTAAATATAAAAAACAATACTTTTATTTTTCCATGTCAAAGCTATGGTATCTCCTCAGGAATCAGTCCTCTCCATTAAAAATCCATGAGTAAGGCAGTAAAAAAAAGAAAAAAAAAAGATGTCAACCATGTTTATGAAACATATTGCAATGGTGAGAAAAGTGCAGTGTTTACAGTATATTTTTTCCAGCAGCTTATTATTGATATTTGTTTATTTTATATCCCACTTTTTTTCCACGAGATCTCAGGAGTTTTAATGGGGAAACTTTCTTCTTATCCCCACAACAAGAGTCAAGAAAGAAAATCTGGGCTCAAAGTCACTCAATAATTTTCCATGGAAGGGTAGATTTGAATTTAGATCTCCCAACATCTTAACCACTAAATGAGCTATCCAGTTTCATGCCCATCATACAAAGCTTGATAATTTCAAGCATGTGGCAAGTCTTAAAATGCTCCTGCTTTAAATATTTTGCTTCTGAAATTGTACGAGATTCTAAATGAAGGAAAACACAAAACTAGGATAGGGTTTGCTGAGATAAAGATCTCAGTATCAGAATACTTACAAGAATGGTTGTGACAATATAGGTCCTGTTCTGCAGAGTTGTTGTTTCGTTTGCACCTTGCTGATCCGTGATGGTTGGAACAAATTTTTCATCTTCGTTCCAATAACCGATCTAGAAATGATCAACAGAATATTTTATTTATTTAACAAATTTATATGGCCCCCCAACTTACACACAGTGACTCCGGGCAGCTTACAGAGTAAAATATGATATATGGTACATCTTTGGCAAAAATCAGTTCTATAACCTGACACTATAACTGGTGCGAAAACTCATGGTAAACATTGTGAGAAATAAATCAACCACCTTTCAAAAATTGAAATATCTTTGCATTTTAAAATTTGTGGCATTATTGATTTTGTCCAGACCTCCTGAAGGCAAACGCAAAGTGTAAGACATAAGTACTTTGTGTGTGTGTATCATTATACTAATAAAAGCTTATGTGAATCTTTTATATTTTTGATACTTTCTGAGGTAGACCTGATGTTCCTATTTCTCACTCCCTCCTTTTTCATGCACGCATACACAAATTGTACTTAAAACTTTAAACTTTCAATGACTCTGTATCTGTTATAATTCAGAGATTAGATGAGTTTTACTGATGATAGGAAATCATCTGGGAATTAATCTGTGGTTAATACTTGTATGAAAAGTCCTGATCTGCATTTTTCTGACTAATGTATCAGTTAGAATTAAGCTATCAGATTTCAATTTTCCCGATGTCAAGTCACCGTTCTTAACAGATTAATACATTTACTTACTTAAATGTTTTGAGAGAAAATGATATATTTAAATCCATATTAAATATTAAAATAATATTTACACATGTATTTTAGGTTTACAGGATTAAAATATACCACAGCAGAAATAAATGGGACATAATTATCAATTTAAAAAAGCAATTGAGATGGGCAATACTCAAAATCCATTACATTCTACTGTTTAGTTTTTCATTCCAGAATCTTTTCCTAAGGATTAAAGATGACTCTGTAGAAATACCTGCCAGAGTGGATGGGGGTGGGTTGGGATTATATTTACTTTTTTAAATATTGGAGGAGACTGAGATATCTCTTTTCAGCTTTATTTAATCTTAAGGAAGCCTGGTTTGCTTACAAAAGCACTGTTCACAAAGCACGCTGATCTCTGATTGCAATAATAACATTTGATTTGATTTCACTCTTCACAAAGAGGCTCCTTCCCTCACCTAAGGCTCCTGATACCTCATTTATATGGTCATTCCAGAAAGTATTAGAGAAAAAAAGAAACCTTTCTCTGAAGAATCTGTCACTGCTGAAGAAATCCCAAATTTACTCCTACAGAAATTCATGAAAAAAAATGTTTTTACAATCCTAAGAACATACAAAAATAGGTGTCAGAAATAAACCCATTTTTATGCCTTATTTACATAAACTTTTTTAGCTCATGACAAAAACTGCATTAGAAAATAAATGTTGTCAGAAACAAGTTCCATTCCCAAGCTAACCACCTTTACCTTTCTGATCCCATCATGTTTCATTTCAATAACATGAAGGGTGTAATTAGTTCGATGTCCTTTCTCATTAAACTGGACATTGCCTGTCAGTCCTTCAAAGCGCACCTATGACAAAAAAGGAGGAGATCAGTAAGAAAAATGACAATTATTACAAAATTGTTGTACTGAATCTCTCTCCAAAGCTCTTAAATCAGATCAAATGATATACACATCAATGCATATCAAGATTTTTCTTCAGGCATTTTCTTTTCAATTTGCACTGAGGACATAAGCCCATTTAGGTGAACGTAATTACAACTTTCCAGTTCAGACTTTTCCAGTTAACACAGAGCAGATGGGGATGCAGGCAAGCAGAGTTCACATCACCATCTCCTCTATACTTGCAAACAGATCGCCAAAAGGCTAAGATCTTCTTGTACCAAATGTGGAATGTTCTTCTGCAAAAGATAATAGACGGAAGTTAGCCACTGGGTTGGGGAAGGTTATTAAATGGAGAATTTTTTTCACATATCTGCACTTGATGTTACCTTACTAACAAAATCATCATCCCCATCATCTAAACTGTAAAGGATTTATAAACTGCAGGTAGTCCTCACTTAATGACCATTCGTTTAGTGACTGTTCAAAGTTATGATGGTGCTTAAAAAGTGATTTACGACCGGTCCTCGCACTTACAAGTGTCACAGTGTCCTGGCAATCACATGATCGTGATTTGGGTGCTTGGCAACCGTCATGCATTTAAGACAGCCACAGTGTCCCACAATCATGTGATCACCATTTGCAACCTTCCCAGCCAGGTTCCAACAAGCAAAGTCAATGGGGAAGCTGGCAGGAGATCGCAAGTCGCAGTCATGTGATCTCTTGCTTAACTTCTGCAAGTGATTCACTTAACAATCACAACTGGGACTGCTATTGCTAAGCAGGACGGTCACGTGATGCTTCACTTAATGACTGCTTCACTTAGCTATGGAGTTGAGAGTCCCAATTAGGGTTGTTAAGCAAGGACTACCTGAATAATGATGACAAATGTAATAAATTTGTCTGCTGCACTTAAAAGGAAAATAATCTGCTGAGGAACCTCAGTCATACTTGGAAGCTGTCTTTGGATAACTACGCTGAATTCAGTTAGGGTACAAGGAAGAAGGCCTTCCCAGCTGTGTCCCTCTACTTCTGGCATATCCTCCATAAGGAGGTTCACCTATGATGCAATGTTTTTACACCCAGTATCTGTCAACCCCAATGCACAGGAGTGAAGAAATACTTGTACTGAGACAGGCTACAAGAAGAGAACTTTACAAGTCTGATTTTGCTGTATCTCCTCCTAATTCTTATAGCTCAGTGAATTAGGGAGGCATCTGCCTGAGCCACTTCCAAATGTTATCTGACCATTCTGGACTTGAAAAATCCTTTAGCCACTTTTGCCTAGGCAATAGAGCCTGCTTAGCTCCATCAGTGTTCTCTTCCTCACTCTGTACATGCCTGCACTGTTCCTGTACTGTGTTGAAGCCAGCTTAACTCTGAGCTGCTTAAGAAAAAACCACCTGGACCAAGATGCTCTGATAGCAGCTTGCAAGAAATTTAGCCCAGAATGCAGGTACCAGGCCCACCCACCTTTGGACAATTCCCTTGCAGCTATGTTGTCCCATCTTTGTCCAGAAAAACATGGCCAATTGCTTTCCTTCCTGATTTTACTGGACATATATAGGTAGTCCTCATTTAGCGACCACAGTTGGGCCCTGTAACTTGGTCGTTAAGTGAAGTGGTTGCTAAGTGAAACCGTGACTGTGCTTATGATCTTACTTCATCTTTCCCTTGTTTTACAGTCCGGCAAAGGTCATAAATGTGAGGATTGGTCACAAAGTTACTTTTTCATCACTGTTGTAACTGCGAACAGTCACTGTATGAGGCAGTTGCTAAGTGAGGACTACCTGCACAGAAGCCACAGCAGATTTTCTTGAGGAAAAGCTGAGAAAATGAGGGCAAAGTACTCCTGCCTCTGTGCTGCAGCTGGTCAAAATGCAGGGGGTTGCCTAAACCAAAGTAAAGTGCAACAGTTAAACGGGACTGCAATGTTTGAGCTGGCACAAGCTGGAAAACTCTACCTTTGATTCAGAACAACAAAACATAGGGAGAGGTTGGGTTTGCAATAGGCTGGAGGTAAGATACAATGTCATCCATTCCTGCCCTCCAAAAATTGTTGGTCCATTGCTATGAAGAAGCAACCTAACTATGCAGTTTTGCCCTTGGACATTCCTTTTCCTCCAATCATTTCAGAAATTAGCATTGAAATGATAAGTGCTTCCAATAAGGTAGTTTTTACAAATTTTCCCTTTCTAAACTCCCACTTCTCTTAACACCAGAGAATACCTAGTACTGAATGGATTGCATATACTATATAATATAAAGACAGAATAAAGGAACTCTGCTTCAGTGCTAAATCTTAATATGATTTTTTCTGTTTCCATTGTAAAACAATGGAAAATAGTAAATCAAGGGACAAGGGGGTTGACTTAGTTTACTTCCAACAACCTAGCTTTCATCTATAAGACGCATTCAAGCATGTTGCCCATCAGCAGTCTGATATAGTATAATCGAATAAGTATTGTGTAATGTATTATTTATGCATCTGACATAGCCAGCATTCACTCATGTATAAAAGCAGAGTATATCGTGAATTACCTATTATAATTTTATTTTAGGTTGCTGAAACCTTTTAATTCAAGCTTGATGAGATCAGGATCCACCCTTACAAAGAAAGTACATTTTCCCCCAAATGTCCTCAGTCAGATTTCCCCCCCAATGTCTTTTCCTAAATAAGGTGACTTTTCAAGACTACTTTAGAAATCCAGTTTCAGTATAAATATTCAATAGTCATCCTTGACAACATAATACAGATTACAGTCCATAAAATAATGGTTGCATGGAAATTAATGAATAATTCAGATATTTTAACAATGTTATAATCTCTGTCCAGGCTTAAAGTTTCTGACCTGTTGTAGAGCTCTCTGGATGTCAATCCCTTGTCCCCAAGGAACAGCTGGATTTGCAAGGCAATCCCCAGCATTCCCACGACGGGAAATATCAATTCGTTGTTTCCTGAGACTCTGAAAAGCTTCTGCCATTACCCGAACCCCATCATACGTAAGAGCAGATGTGTACTAGAAAATAGATAAAATATGTGTGTTGGCTATTAGGCTTGATTTTGGAAGTGCCTGTTCCTTCTCCCAAGACAGGGATCTTCAAATTCCAGTGTTTAGCTACCCAAAAGCTATTTTGCTAATATCAATGTAAACTTAATGTGCCACAGAGGTAATTTTGTCAAATAATACTGGGTGCTTCAAAAATTAAGAGGAGCAATACTCTGTAGGTTTTTGTGGTCTGAACTGAAGTTGTGATTGTTGTTCCTGGCAGTTGTCCCACTTTTAGGATCTGCTTGTTTCGCACTATTTGCTGCAATTCTTAAAGTAAAGCTATCAATGCATGATGCAAGAAGTTTTATTTTTCAGCCAGCTTATCACAGAGCCTGACACTGATCTGGACTGAGAGGGAACGCCTGGCCCAAGGTCATCCAGCTGGCTTCCAGGTCTAGAGAAGACTAGCGCCTCCCAGCTCCTAGTCCAGCACTTTAGCCACTGTATCTTATTGTCTCTTTATGATCTGAGCTAAAACACAAATTTGGCTGGATTTGACAAGTCATGAGGCTGTATATACAGCTTCTGATTTTTCCTAGACATAGCTGAACGGTAACTTGCACACTTCTCTGTAGGTGTATTTTTATGTCTAATAATATTAATGACAACTATAATTTCCTGGGAAAAGCTGCAGCTGCTTTAAGTAGTTTGCACTCTGCGCACTCCAAAGTACAGCCTAGTTATTATGCTAATTTTGCTTTCAACTGTGTTTTAATTAATCTGTTCTACCTTGAGAGTCATTTTTCCTTGATGGAAATGCAAGATATCCAGAATAATAATGACAACTTGATTTCAGTGGGTCTAATTTAAGCATGTATAAGTCTGGATCCAATCCATTACAGTATTTGTCAGATTTGCTGCCTCAGGCTTTAGAAAATTATACATAGGAAGCTAAAGCCTTCAACGCTACCTTTACAGGGTGCAAGATTTGCATCATAACAAAGTGAATCTCTGGGTGTACATGTTTAGTTAAAAAATATGTTACTCAAAACTATTTTAGATTAAAACTGCTTGCCTTAATATGACAATCCCAGAACATCTCTCTCCCTCCCTCCTCCTCCCTCTCCCTCCACTATATTCAATCTACAATATGACTTACCAATCATTAAAATATTGTCCAAGTAAGGGGGAAAAAAGAACTTATTTTTTGCACAATGAAGGATCTATGAGAAGATATGCAATAGAGTATATATCTTTCTATCACATCTACACAATGATGTGAAGGTGAATTATGTTTTAAAAATTATTTGTTTAAAAGAGTATATAGCACCATATTTTTGTTCAATTCAGTGCAAAGCAATTATTCAGCATGCAACTTGTTAAATAAATTGTTACAGACTCCCCCAAACAGAAGAACAAGGCATGAAATTTCCTTTAGCTATCCCAATGCTAATTAACACATGTAAGTTACTTTAAGGTTGAAATCCTACTTACACACAGTAATTCTTCCAAACCCAAGTCAGAACTAGGATATATTCTATCTGAGCATCAACACTGAATATTAGAGGAACAGTTTCAGATAACTTTCCTTAATTTCTCATACATGTGTTGCACTCTGGCTCTCAGAATTCCCCAAGAATATGTTATTTGGGCATTCTGCCTGGATATTATGTAAGTTAAACACATCTGGAGAAACTAAACTGGGCGAGCTTACAGAGAAGCTGGTGTTCGTACAGCATTAAGTCATTATTAATGAGGAACTCACTGTAATACCCTTCTGTATTTTGTTGCACTGCTTGAAAGTTTGTTGCTAAATTGTTTTTCATTTGCATACATAATTTTGACTGACTGAAATATCTATTCTAAATAATAATAATAATGATAGTGTGTATGCATATGTATGTGTGCATTATTATCTGCTCAAGTCAATCCACTGCAGGATGAAAGCATCTTCACTGAAGATTAGAGACCATAATCTGCCATGTTGATCCAGTACCAGCTGGGAGGTAGATTTTTTTGATTTCCCAATTTAATTCTAAGAAACAGGGACTGGCTCAAAGTCACCCAGCTGGCTTCTGCTCCTAAGGGAGAACTTAAACCTCCTCCTAGTCCAGCACTTTACTACCACACCACACTGATTCATATGTGTGTGTATGTGTGTTTATGCGCTTCAAAGTGAAGATTCTTTAAAGAGCACGCCACAAAAGTCTTCCCTAGATTACCAAAAGGAAACATCAACTTCACTGAAACCAATTTCACTGTGAGTTGCTATGGAAGAAAAGCCCCATACCCTACAGGCTTGATTTTCTGATTCCAGTCTGACAGCACATAACAAGAAAGTGGCATTAACACCTCCTCAAACAAATGGTTTTCAGTACCACTTGCCTTTGGCCTCTTCCAGTCTACCCGAGGTTGTTCCCTGGCATCATTGTTCTTCCACTGTTGCATGATCCTAGCTGGGATGGTGTCTGTGTAATTCACCAACTGGAATCCAGTCACATTTGCTCCACTTTCCTTGAATTTTCCCAGGTCAATATCCATAAAGCCCTAAGGAGAAAAAAAAAGCAACAACAAAAGTGATGAATGAACATATATTAACATAAGCAGCGATGTTTTAAAACTCAATCTTTACAAAGACTGATGAAAAATGCAGTAATCTAAACATCCCAGATTACCCTACAGAATAGAATGTTACCTTTCAAATGTTGTTTCTTGCCCCAAGTATTGTGGTGAGTTCTCTACTCATTAATTTTTTTAAAAATGGGGATTTTCTTAGGGAAATACACTGGAATTTAAAATTAATTTACATTTAATAAATTTTAAATATATAACTTTCCAGAGGATTTTTCAAAATAACGGCAGACTAATAAAGAAAAAGGTGAGAACAAATTGAAAGAATGAGGGCCTATGAAAATGACATGGATGAAGAAAATGCCTCTCTCTCTAATCATAAATATAAGTAGGAATATAAAGAACTCCATTGTTTTTTTCCCAAGCAAAATAATGTGAACTGCCCAAACAGAATCTTCTGCAATATGGTATAATTCATAGGGTGTCCCAAATATCTTTGGAAAAGGAAAAAGAAATATGTTAAGAAAAGTATTCACCAATGTGTATATTGGAGAATGTATAAACTGTGATAGTTACATATGCAATTGCAACCTGTCAGCACAGGCAAATTCTTGAATATATTTAGATTTGATTTAGGCCGATCTACATATCACTAATTCTAAATCCAGTGCTTTGTGTTTTTAAACTTTTGAAATGATGCAATGGAACAAAACTGGTTGTGGAGTGGTAGGAATAATGGGAGCCAAGGAACAAATGTGATATGGCTCACTGTGTGTAGGCATCTGTTCTATATTCTGCATTTTCACACTGCCCCATTCCACAAGGACTTGAGTGTGTTCCAAGTGTATAAAGCCAATGGAGCCGAGACAGAGTGACAACAGCAGTTTTCATCCCAGAGGAGTAGCAAGGCTGGTTTTAGTAATTAGCTTCAGAGGTAAATTGGCAAGAGGAGAGAAGAGGGAATGGGGCAACCCAAGCAGCAAATTTACCAGATACTTAGACTGAAAGATATTCACATTTCCTTTGATTCATGAACTAATGGAGCTGCATGCAGTTATGGGACACTCTGGATTATCTATACTGCTTTCAACAGAACCCAAACCCAATCTATGCTATCCTTTAACAAGGGTAGAGTTGAATATATTTCAGTCCTGTACAGCCAAAGAAAGAGGACAAAGTGAGATGATGACTTGAATTTCAATGTGAAAAGGAATACAGGCCCATTAGCCAGAACACATTTTCATTAGAGCTGGTTGAAGAATAGAAAAAAAATATTCCTAGGGAATTATTCAATAGACAAAGTGTCTACACTTCCAAAGGGGTATTAGTTACACAGGCATATCCATCCAAACTTAACTCCCATGCCCTCAGTCAAATGCTAGAAGAATGGCCATGTTCCCTCAGGTTATGGTTCATGAAACAAGTAAAGGTTTTATAAAGTCATATTTAGCTGTTGAGGTTCAGATTAGGCTTACTTTCCTCAATAAGGCAGACTTGGGGAACACTGGAACTATAACTCCTAGAATGCCCAATCAGATTTGGTCATGCAGACCAGGATTATAGGAGTTGTACTGTAATTCCAACATATCAAGTAGACAGCAAATTGGAGAAGGCTGCGACAAACTCCCCGGCTTAAAAGTCTGCTTAATTGAACAGAGAAATGTTTAGAAATATATGTTTCAGTACTATCAGATTGTTTTACTTTCTTTGTAAGCCAATCCAATTCTACTAGCAAACTTTGAAAGGATAAATGAGATATATGAAAGCAGCAGAAAAACAAAAACAAAACCCAGTAACAACAGAATTAAAACAACCTAAATTGTAAAAACTTGTATAGATGGGGTCTTCCAGCAGAAAACCCTATCAAAATGGAATGTCATGACTAGGATGGATTTCTGATCACTATGCATCAATGTCAAATGATGCCACTATACTGATGCATAAAAAGTTAGCCTGTAGAAGCCATTTAGGAGTGCTTCACAAAATGCCCCTCTGAACCCACTGTTTATCGTGTTGAGGCAGCTGCATCTCTTCAAGGTTCTTTCTTAGTTTTTCTGAACTCATGTGTATGTTGGATGCCATTTCGTGGTTCTCTGTATGTTCAGAAGATAAGAAGAGGACTTCAAAATGATCCAGCTGCTTTGATGCTCTGAGCAGTGGATTTTGAAAGGCACTTCACAAACCACCTTTCTGAAAGACTTGGACAACCCTAATAGAAAATGCTATTTCAGATATTCAGATCATAAATATTATAAGTCTGTAAAGGTAAGCATCAGCACCTTGACTTGCTTTTGGAAATAAACAAGTGACCAATGGAATTGTATTCATAAGTAGAAAACTGTGTTCACTACAATAAATCCCGACAGCAATCTAGCTGCACTATTTTAGAGTAATTGGATTTTCTGAATTTTCAGACACGTTTCAAGAGGGAGGTGGTGGTGGGGAAGTGTAATGTGGGGATGACCTTGGGAGACAGGAGGAAGAGCCGCAGACTGGACAACCATCATGTAAAAGACATCTCAGTCCACAGAAGGAGAAATGGCATGGGAAACATTTCAGAAGGGACCCTCCCTAGTTTTCCAGAGGATAAAAGGAGAGAAATACTTTCAGTCTTGCAAGATTCTGTCAATGTAACCTTACAATATAGAATTAGTACTCATAGTTCTGCTGCTTGGCTGGACTATCTTGAAGGGCTAACAGAAAGCCACTCTGAGTATTAGTAAAATGGATAACTATCACTGGTGTAGGTATCACAACTGAGATTTCTGACATAGTTGATGAGAGATGCAGTGGGATCTGAACATACCCAGAAATTGTGAGCCTGATCCCTCAGAAAAAAAACAGAAATTCTGCCTAAAACATTGAACTACCCCCCAACTATAGCAATATATCCAGCATGAATCTCAGATATATAGAAGGAGCACTTGCACAGCCCCACTAAATGTGATGAAAGAACGAATTGGGTTTCATCAGTATACAGTACTGATAACAATGAACTCCAAAGCACTGAATAATATCACTTATTAGTTTCACATAGATGTTAATCAGCACACAGAAGAAAACAAATAATTGTGAATCAGTATAGTGCAAATGCTAAGGGCCACAGCAAAACTCCACCCACACTGCTTCCCAAAACTAGCTATCCATATAGAACTGGAACCATTGCAACACTGTGCCTTCAGCTCCCATCCTAGCATACTGCTTTGTTTGTGCAATTTTATTTCTCCTTTCTTTTGGGTGGATTACAATGGACGTGGAGCTCCACAGCTCAATAGATAATTGTCCTAGAATGGAAAAATCATAATGTTAGAAGGAAGGGATCTCAGATGGAATTTCATGCTATATTGGTTAGGGATATAAAGCCCATTGTGACAGCATCCCTAAAAAGTAGCCATTCATAGCATCATATAGTTCAGTGTTTCTCAACCTTGGCACCTTTAAGACGAGTGGACTTCAACTCCCAGAATTCCCCAGCCAGCATGGCTGGCTGGGGAATTCTGGGAGTTGAAGTCCACTCGTCTTAAAGGTGCCAAGGTTGAGAAACACTGATATAGTTGGAAAAGGCTGCAAAGGTAATCTAGACCAGAATTTTTCAAACTTGGCAACTTTAAGATGTGTGGAGTTGAAGTCCACATATCCTAAAGTTGCCAAGTTTGAAAAACACTGGTCTAGATCTTAATTTTGAAATGAGATACCAAGGTTAGTTGCTCTTTGTTAACCCTTCAGTTTAGAGTTAGTCTAGATGTGACATTAACTGTGTTTTTGCTTTTAACATGCAGCTTTTAAAAAAAAATGCAAATATCATCCATTGGGAGAATAGGGCATGTAGATAAAGCACACAGGAAGGAAGCAGATAATAGATAATAGAAGATAGAAGGTGGGAACTATAAAGTTGCTACTTTTCATTTCCTGCTGTGGTCTTGAAGACAATCACTTCTCAAAGGTAGTATTAGGATTGGGAGAAAGTGCCCATTGGCATCAGTGAGGTTTCAGAGGAAGAACAAAGTGCTAATTCGGTATTCTGTGCTCCAAATGGTTTTCATCGCAACCCACTTACCACTATTTGCAAAAATGTGAACGTTAAGGGCATTCATTTAATGTCATGTCTAGCTTGGCCCTAAACTACCCAAGTTTGGCAGATTATACTTTTAGTTTCATACACAAGCCAACTGTACCTGACAAGATGCCAATTCACACTTCTATTCACACAAGTGAAAAATCAAGCCAGAAGTTAGTAAACAATGGTAAATGCCAACCAAAAAATGCTAGAAAGAAAGCCATGGTTGACAGTGAGTTTCTACATTATGACTTATTTAGAAGCTATGAAAGATGCTGCCCAGTTTAGACATAAAGAGAAGTTATGATTAATGATGATTTTCTAGCATGTTTGCTAACTTTGTCACTTTGTGTGAGATGGGCGGCTATATAAATACTACAAATAAATAAATAAATAAATAAATAAATAAATAAATAAACTCATATGCAAATCAAATATGTGTGGGAGCATGCAGGTCATGCTTATTCTGATTTATTAAATTTGAATAAAATTATTTTTACATTACTATTACCTAGCCTAGATTAGAAGCTGAATTACTCCCGTTCTTTTTCCCAAGTTGTGAGTGAGAATTCACTGCCATGTACAGGAGAAAAATAGCAAATAACAGGTACAAAGAAGAGTGAGTATAAAGGGACAGCTACTTCAATTCTAGGATAGTCTATTTATAAATAGCATGATTAAATGTTTTCTGATTTATTTTGTTTGACCTCTTTTTTCCTTGCTAGGTCTTTCTATTAATTGTTTGGAGTGCCTTGGAGGTAAGGACTTTCTTCTTTTTCTTTTTTGGCTAATATGATTACTAATCAACTGGAGCCCAAGGGATAGAATGGGCTATAAATCTGAATAAAAAAATGTGAAACTGCCCACTGGATAACATGCAAGCTAGCTTAAAAAAAATAAACCGGTCATAAAACCAGCTAGGTGGCAAAACTAGGCAGCAGCAATTGCAAATATATTCCCATTAGCATTAAAACTCCCCTACAGCTTCAAAAGTGGGCCATTAAATTTAAAAACAAAAAGCAAGCAGTTAATACAATCTGGTGGAATTAACTCAGCAGAGCAGAGTCAGACTCCCTGGGCAATGCTGAATAGGTGAGATTTGAAAGATACATTTAAAATATACATAGTTAAAAATGTATCTTTTAACTTGAAATAATCTATTTCTGTTCTCTCTAACAATTTATGAAACAATTTAACTTTAACTTACTCATACTAAAAGTTAAAGGTAGATGGATAATAATTTCAATAGAGGAAAAGTCAAATTAGACTAAAACTAATTATTTTTTTAAGTTGTTGGAAATATACCACTGGAAACAACTTATCTAAAAAACAGGTTCCAAGGGCATTTTTATTCCCCAGACATCAGTCCATGAATATGTTTAGCGGGGTAGAAAATAAAACAAACTAAATGATGTCACTTATAGTATCTTTTCCTCCTGTTAGTGTTTGCCTCAATTAATTAGGCTGGGCTCCTACAAAGTCTGTTTGGACCTTGGCAGTTTTCCTCCATGACCCACGAATCTAATCCAGGTGGATCCCCAAACCCACTGGAGAGAGCTGCAAGACAGGGAATCTATTCTGCCAGTACTGTCCACTCTTCAGCCAGAGAGATGCCACTGGATACCTTGAAGCTTCAGCCTTTGAAAAGAAGCCTATCTATTTATTCTTGTTGTCATTTTAGTAAATTAAGCTACTTCGTCTTTACCCTTTACATTAATATTAGACTGGTGAAACTGAGGCAGACTATCTATTCCAGCCCAGTACAGTTCAGTGTATTCTGAAGGCAGATTACCCAAGTAATTTGGCTCAAATGGAGGTCTTTTCTAGACCAGCTATTTCATGTCCTTCTAAATGGACATACCAGGAATGATCCCTGGCAACTTCTACGTACACTTTGCCTTTGCACTGTGTCATTTAGTCTGTCCTCAACAAGTGAGTCCTGAACTGGAGCACGTATAAGGGCCGCTCCACACTTTCTGCTCCTCCCAGCGTATGGATGGGTTGCCTACTACTTGGGAAGGGCATCATCAGCGCACGCCATCGGCTAGTCCACCTGATGGGCTTCATTCCAACTTACACAAGTGCTTCCATGCAACTTGGCTCCTGGTGCCCTTTTGTACTGAGTCTGCCTGCCATGAAAAGCTGGGCCATTTTTTAAAAAACAAGTTCAGTAGTGATACAATGCTGGGGATTCCACTAGTTATTTTTTTATTTAATTGGGATAAATTGACAAGGGTTCTGCCAAGTTTCCCCTTCTACCCTAAGTGACTGTAAAGCTGCCTATTGTTTTTAACAGATTGGGCAAAAGAACTCTTTTTTTTTTTTTTGCCACTGGATAAAATTGATAAGAATTCTGCTAACTTTCCAATCCCAGCCCCAGTGACAGAAAGAACTGCCTTGCGGAACTGTTGTTTTTTTCACCAGTCCTGAAAAGACTTGTCCATAGACAGAAAAGCAATTGGCGCTTACTTTTCTGTGAGGGGGGAAATGTATTGTTCTGTATGCCTCCTACATGCTGATACCAAGATTATCAGTGGTTCCTAAATATCTGTGCCTTTGCTTGGCTTTTTAATGTATCCAGCCGCAATGCCCTTCATTGCTAAACCACGTATACTTGCCACAACTACTGTCTCATGACATACAGTATATCATCCTGGGGTTGTAACCTTTATTACATCAATGGATGGCTTTTGATCCCCAGCAGGATGTCTCTATAAACCGTAACATAAGGCTATTGATTATGGGTGTGTTTATAACTCTCCCTGTTCAAAGTAGGATATAGGGTCAAGTTGTTAGAGTAACACTCAGCTTGACTGGCATCCATTCTTTTCAAAGTCTACATATCCTGCACGGCAAAGTGTTCTCTTGCCAGGCACAGGGATGCTCAGATTCCTGTTTACCCCTGTCTGTACTCATCGGTTGTAAAACAATTCTTTGTCCATGGTCTTTATAATATCTATATCTATATCATTTTCATTGAACATTTTTACATAGATAAAAGATAAACATGAAAATTATAAAGAAAAGTTAGAAAAAAGAAAAAGAAAAGAAAAAGTGTAAAAAGCAATACAGTTAAAGAAAAAAAAAGTTAATCAAAGAAGCGACTTCTGATCTTCTTTGCAGCAGCTACAAACAAGATTATAAGATTACATCACAAAGATCCTCTCTGTCCCATATTCAACCCTTTTTTCAATCAGCAAATCTAGAAATCGCCATTTTACTTTTTTCCATTTTCAGCAAAAAGTCCATAAAAGTTTCCAGTCTTTTCTGAAAGTACATATTGTTTTATCCCTGACCAAACAGGTCAGTTTTGCCATTTCTGCTAATTCTGCCTTCTTTACAATCCATTCCTCCATTGTGGGTATTTTAGTGTTTCTCCATTGTTGCACATACAATAATTTTGCTGCAGTTACCATATATAAAATCAATCTTCCATAAGTTTTTTTTAATTGTTTGTCCATAAGTCCCAATAAAAAAAGCTATGGTTTCATCTTAATATTAATCTTTAACATTCTTTGCATCATCATATATAGTTGTATCCATTTTTTGGGGGGGGCTTTTTCACAAGTCTACTATGCATAGTAAAACGTTCCTTCATGTTTTTCACATTTCCAGCACTGAACAGATGTACCTTTATACATCTTAGATAAATTCTCTGGTGTCATATACCAACGGTACATCATTTTGTAAAAATTCCCTCTTAAATTATAACACAACGTAAATTTCAATCCCTTTACCCACATTCCTTCTAACTGATTCATGTATGTTATAACCAAAGTTCTTGGCCCATTTTATCATGCAATCTTTTTTAACAGTAATTTTGTTAAAAATTACAATTAGATAAAAACTAATAGAAACTTAAAAAATGAAAGAATAAAAATAAAAAGTGCAGTAAAGAAAAATTATAAAGAAAAATAGAAAGAAAAAATAAGAATATAGTAAAGAAAAAGAAAAGTAATATATAAAGAAATGATTTCCCCCTTCAGCACAAGTATAAACAATTTTAGTAACTTATCACCTTCTCTTAAAATACAACAAATGATCTCTTCTTCCCATATCCCATTTCTTATCTATAAACAAATCCTTAAAGCTTCATCGTTTCAGTCCTGATCAGCAAAAGTCCTTAAGGGTTACCAGAAAGAACAACATATTTATTTTAAACTTGATCAAATAAACCAACTTTATATTCCTTCCTTTTACTTTTAACAATCTTGATCTTTAGTCCCTTCAAATAATGTCCTAGAACTTGATTTTTTCCCCTTTTTTCTTTGTCCCTTCTCACAAAATTCTTCAAAGCTTTAACAAGCCTCCTTTGTAAATCCAATATAGGAAAATTATCCAGGTCACTCTCTTGGTTTGTTATCTATATATCCCTTTTAATTCTTAAGACATTAACTGATTTCTTTTGTATGTCCAGTATATCTTTTTCCACATCAATCTTGTAGCCTGTCATTTTTAAATCTACTTTCAGATCAGTCTCAGGCTTGTCAGGTAAAACTTGTTCCTCTTTCATAACATCTTTTAAACCAGCCTATCTATAGAGGCAGACACTCTTAAAATTAACTTCTGGGTCCATTGTTCAAAAATATCCTTCAATATGTCTAGAGTTAAAATATTTTACTTCATTCCGTATTAGTAAGTCAAATTTAAGTGTTCTTCTCCTTTAATTGCAATCCTTAGTTCCTTCTGGTTCCCTCTAGTGTCCAGCCTTCAAAATCTCATCCTATCATGATTAAAAAAAAAGAAAAAAAAGAATTCAAAACAACAGCATTTTCCTATGGGAAGGATTCTTATAATTAATTCCAAAATCTGATTTCAAATCTATCTGGACCCTTGGTCCATTTGTAACTTTCCAAAATCAAAGTTCTATTTACCCTTTTGCTGTATATTCCAATATATATATATATATATATATATATGTATGTATGTATGTATGTATGTATGTATGTATTTAAGTCTGTAAACTTGTATTTAAAACTTCTTTTGCTAAGGATTGAAGGAAACTCAACGGGTGCTGTAAAGTTTGTTGATCCAAAAGTTCCTAATAGCTGAAACGCAGTTAACAAGCAATTTCTGAAAGTGATTAGAAAAGGAAGTATGCAAACTTAGTGTCCTTTTAAAGGTGCTGACAGTGGTTTGAGCAAGGTGGTTATTCCTCATCTCCCAGAGCTCTAAATCTGCTGGAGACCGCTGTCTTGTGGTCTTCTTGTGAGGAGCAACTGTCTGGAGCACTTGTGGGCAATCACAAGTCCTCTCCTTGTCCAGAGAGGAATTACAAAGAGCCGGACTACTCGCCGACTCTTCATTTTGCAGCGGTCGTTGGCTCCGCTTTTAGAGGGGTGGTCTTCAGTTTGCCATTTCTTCTTACCATGCAATCTTTAATTTGTTCTTCTTCCATTTCAAATCTCAGCAAAAGTGTATACATTTTTGCAATCACATGTTCATCATTTCATAATTCAATTTCAAATTCTGTCTTATGTTCCAGTAATCTTTTTATCTATAGTAAATCTTTCTATCAATTGTGCATACAAAAACCACTGAAAGCTATATCCTCTGCAGTCAATTATTCTCTTGACTTCATCTTAAGTTCTCCATGTTCCTATATTAACAAATCTTGATATGTTAACCATTTCTCTTTACCTGTTGTTTCTTTTCTGTATGCTTAAAAGTTATTTTCAGGCACAGCCTGGGCTTGTATTTATTCCATATTCTCAATATGGCACTTCTCACATAATGATTTTTAAAATCCACATTAACATTATTGTACCATAAAAAGCCATGCCAGCCAAAACTCAGGTTATGTTCTTTTAATTCTAACATTCTCTTATTTCTCATCAGTCCATGGTTAAATATATACATATGCTCATCTACAATCTCTGTATCCCTATAGAAGAACTTAGCTGACCAATTTCTGGTGCTCTTAATTCACAGTAATATGCTAGCTTTGATTAAATGATTGCTGGATCCTTGCCAATTGTTAGTGTGTTCTCAGGTGAGTTTTTCCACCACACCACAGGTGGGAGGAGAAAAGAAGCAGGGAAATTCATCAATTGTGTGCATCTTAACTGCAGTCCAGAGAGAAGAACTAAGCATCATTGTGGCCAAAGTGGAGGAAGAGGTTGAAATTTGGAAAAAGATTTCCTAGCTGGCTTAATTTCCAGCCAGCTTACATATGGGAGACAAGCAGCTGAAAGGTGCAATGCAGAAAACCCTAAGTGTCAGCCCATTAAACCTCTGCTGTTCTTCTCTGTTAGTGATTGGGAATGGATTTTCCTTTTCCTTCATTTTTGTGTGTGTGTTTTAAAATCTGATGTTTTATCTTCCTCTTTCTTTGCTGATCTCACAAGTCTTATCTCTCTTTCTCCTTTGCTTTCTTCTTCTTTTCTTTTGCTCACTACCATATTCTTCTCACATATGCCTTCAGCCAATTTCCAGACGAGATGGGGCATGCTTCCTTATATTGTTTCACCAAAAGAAGCTGATTTCCATGATGTCTTGTTGCACCTAAGCTACATCAACACTTGTACCATGGGGGAAGGAAGGAGACGCTATGGTGAAACTTAAAAATTATCAAAAGAAGTCTGTTGCAAGTAGTTCAGATTAATTCCATGTGTCATAGATAGATATCAAAAATGATATATCGCTACCAAAGGTCACTGAATCTACTGGCATATTTAAAATGAAGAATTAAGAAGCAGAATAAATGCTGGAAGATAAATCAATAGCTTCCTCCCTATGCAACAATGTAAATTATTACTGCAGGGTGAAAAATGATCAAGAATGAATATTTATGCTGTGGTTAGATTAAAATTGTTTTGATGGCAATTGACTGTGTACTTTGGATCAATTACAGAATGTTGTTTCTTTGGAATCATGCTGTACTTGGCATTCAAATTAGGAATGAGAAATCTAAAATAATAGCTGTGTTCCATTTTTTGGTCTATTGGTTCCTCAGTGGGAATGCTTGCATTTCTTGTTACTGGGGAATCAACAGAAATGACTTTCAACACTGATCTAGAACAGTCCAGAATTAGAAGGCTGACTCTGTAGGACCCTTCTTTATGGTGTCTCAAAGAGTCAAAGAAACAGCCATGTGAAAAAGACAGCCTGGTCTCCTTTATTTTATCCCTCTCTCTGCATTGCAGGCTATCGTATGTAAGGTCTATTTCTACAGCAGAGTTGGTATAGTGGTTCTGTCGTTCCCATACAATTGCCTGAAGCACTTTAAGATTTACAATTTTTGAATAGTTTGAGTTAAAATTGGTTATCGCCCAAGCCATCATTTACAGATAACTGGAAGTACAGTTTGTGGAAATAGCTGCTATTTATTGGCTGAACATTTCCTGAGCTTAAAGTAAGAAAGTATATGGAATAAAGCAATCAGAACTCCTCCTCATTTCACTTTCACTAGTATTTCTAGTGAATATTAGAATTCTAATGACTTTGAAAAATGCTTATCTTATAGGGGTAACAGAGAGTAAGCACATATTATCTGGGAAGATGATGGAGATAGTATGAATGGGTAAAGGAAGAGGAGCTGTTTGGGTGCAGCATTTTGAAAATATTCAATTCCATTTTTGCAAACCCTAGACCCCCAAATTACCAATTTTCAGCAGAACAACATGGTTGGACTTTTGTTTGTTTGGGTTTTACTTTTATTGTTCTGCAATGTTAAAAGTTAAAGTAAGGATGCAAACAAGCGGATTAAGGCTTTATTTATTATTTTAAAAATCCCTAAGCCACCACATTCCTGCCAAACAGACTGAAATTATCACCAGTCTTCTTATAATCTTTGAAGGTTCTGCATTTTGGTTAACAAAGGTTCCAAGGCTTGATAAAGTTGCCACACATGGCCTATATTCTATAACCAATAACAATGGTGTTTTCTTATAGAGTAACATTTCACTAAAATAGGTATACTGCATAAACATTTTGTATTAATTAATTTTTAGAATTGAAGTTAATACTTTTTCTTAAAAAAAAAAAGGCTGGATCATCATAAAACATAAGATAGTTCTAGACTGTATGATCCCATCTTTTCAGAGTATTGTTCTGTAGATCTAGGGAAGGAAATATTAATTGCAGGCCTAGCCACAAAATGCTAGGAGGCATTAATTGAGTGGAAATGTTAACACAGATGCATTTTGATGCTGCTTTTAGTTTGGAAAGCTTTCTAAAATCAGTAAATCATGGAGAGAAACAAAAATTACATTCCATTATAGCAAGCTACTCAGCCGGTCTGCCCACTGCATTTTCAATATCAATCAATTTGGAAATGCACAAATCAACCAATGTTGTTTTTCCTCATGAAATGTAAGTGCAGCTTCACAACATCTGTAATTTGCAAAGATTGTCTGCAAGTTGGGCTGTTATTCACCACACTGAAATGTGTATGTGTTAAGGTCTTTCCACTATCCACCAAAATGCACTGAAGTCTGCAGTCCATATACTTTAACTCAGGAATCCTCCACATCAAACAGTCAGCTCTGATATGAACATGATGGACAACATTATTCCTGGTTCTTACAATATTTCTACAGTTTGTAAAATAATCTTTTGGAAGAAGAGGCAGCACGCATAGGCAACAATAGTCTTTTGGAGTGGGGCGGCTATAATAAATCTAAATAATAACAACAACAACAAAAACAAGGGGTGTCATAGGATAAAATAAATGTTAGCAATTGCCCATACTGGATTATTTTGCTTTTATTCACATTATGGGAACATGAGAACAGCCAGTGTAAGCTGTGGACTTGCGGCCACAGCTCAGTGACAGAACACATGTTTTGTATGAAGAAGCTCACAGTTCAATTTCTGGCATCTCCAGATCAAACTGTCTGATACCTGAGGTATCTGAAGGCAGTCAAGCAAGATACAGCTAGGGCTCAGTTCAACAGAAGTATCTTCTCTTGGGTCAGACGTTCCTGACATTAAAACGTGACTTGACAATTTTGTGGTGTTACTGAAAACAATTATTCTATTATTAGGCAGTCTGCAGTTACACTGACAGCCACATAGTAAACAGAATCAAAATAAACCACATACATTGTCTGAGAACAAATTATTTTTCTCATAAAAAAAATCAAATATATTTATTATGGTTTTTGACCAGCTTTTGTAAAAATAAACAACCCAACAATTTATTATCAGGGGAGGAGGGAAAAAAAAGCAACATAACTAATTAAAAGTTTTGTGCAGTTGTATAACATGATAAAGATATTTGGCCACCTGGTATGTGAGTGTCAAGTCAGCATCCCTTAAAAAGTAATAAACATAACGTTTATCAGTACGGCCCTCGAATTTAGAGATGAATGGAGAGATTAGAGTATGTTTTGGGACATCATAAAAAGGACACCATAAAAGGACATGCGCAAGAGATTCTATCTCCTTGGATCCATAAAGGCAAAGTCTCTGTAAATAAAGAGTCCCATGAAAACTTCCTACCAGCAGTGCTGAAGGGAGGGCATCAAAGCGGGCTCTGGAAAAGGCCCATCTATATTTGCTTAGGGTTAGATTGTATAGATACCCCGCAGTAGAGGGCTTGCGGCTATGTAACAATTGGCGGTAGAATTCAGGAGTACAGGTGATATCATTTTGGTGATCCGTGTCCCTAATTCTTTCTTTTGTTATTGATTTGGCCTTTTCCAGGGTTAATTGGCCTAAATATTCAGGAGAGAGGCCAAGGCTGCAAAATTCTTCTGCACAAGTATGGTGCCAATGAGATTGGTAGCTGTCTGACAACAGCAGAGGCATCAGGCCAGTAGAGTCAAATGTGATTCTGAGACCTGAGATTAGGGTCCTGGTCCAGGCCTGGGCCTTAATGCTTGGCACATTAGCTTCAAGCCTCAAGACTGCATTAGGGGTGCATTTTGGGGTACCAGAGTCCTAAAAAAAATTAATTGAATTGCTTCATAAGCCCTTAAGTCTGTATATGGGCCAAGCTGTATCCCATATAATAGTTGGGCAACTGTTTTAGCCATAAACAGTTTGATTGCTGCTGGGATGTAATTTGCACCCTGTTGCCTGTAAAATTTAGTTACTGCTTGTGTGCTCTTTTGGACCGTGGAAGTGGCATAATTTACCTGGGCTTCCCCCCCCCTTATAATAATGTGGTAAATTTAGATCATCATCATCATCATCATCATCATCATCATCATCATCATCATCATCATCATCATCTTATCCATCCATCCATCCATCCATCCATCCATCCATCCATCCATCCATCCATCCATCCATCCAATTTATATGGCTGCCCATTTCAACAAGTGACTCTGGGTGGCAACAGAGTTAAAATAAAATAACAATTATAAACATTACAAAAGTGTACTATGGCTAGATCACACCCAACCTTGAAGCTGAACATATAAAGTTTCTATGTTAACCATGTTTTAGAATCCAAGATATCTTTTCTGCTTATAATCATGGTGGCATAGGGAGACTATCATTCTGCTACACCGATAGAAGGCACCTACCTGCTTTCTTCTGATACTATATTATAAAACAACAGCCATTCTGTTTGTAGGATATTGTGAATGGAGCCTAGATCAGGTTTTTTGGGGTGCCTTCAAGTCAGTTTTTGACTCCTGGCAACTGCCTGGACTAGTCCCTGCAATTTTCTTGGCAAGTTTTTTTTGGAAATGGTTTGGCATTACCTCCTTCCTAGGGCTGAGATCAGACAGGACAGAAAGTGCAGATTCTACGCAGAAGCACCTTTGGATGGATCAACTGCAAGTAACTGTTTATCAGGGTCCCTGATGTGAGACATATTAAATAGAAGTTCAATATTAGTCAGCCAAACTGCCCAATCTTTGTCTCTTGCAAAAACTCACCAACATCATTCAGATATGTATCAGCTTCAGGGTAGGCTACATTTAAGAAAATATGAAAAAGTTATCCATTCTTCTGAAGCATCTGCTTGTAGCTACATTGGTAGGTAAAGTCTATGAAACATTTTTCTATATCTGCTACATGTGGCTCTAGTAGCTAAACTTTGCCCATTGCTCTGGTTATCAATCAAGCTGGGAGGCCACCCCCTTTGTCCAAATTGGAATCTAAAGTCTGGACCTCAGTGAGCAGAAATGTGCTTATGCTTTCACTGTGACTAACTCCTAGTAGAATCCCATTATTGTTCTGACAGTTTTTTTTAACTGTTCCTGCACAACACACTATAAAATATCAGCATGTTTACAATGTTTTCCTTAGGGCAGAATAATCCCCTTGACACCTATCTTTAACATCACTGGCTGTTTCGCCTCCATTTCACACCTCCAACTTCCTCAAGGCCTGGCATCAAATTGTACAGCTTTCATTCTTTTGTGTAAAGAAGAGAGAGATCCTCCTTAGAGCCAGAGTTTCTTCCAGCATTTCTTAGTTATCTGCAGCATGTTCCCCACCACAATACTGAATATATATTTGCCCCCGGCCCCCAAAATTCATTCTGATTAAACTCTTGAAACAAGAATGGAGAATAATCAGTCCAAATGGGGTCCACAGAATCCAAGTAGTCCTCATCCACTAAAGCTCCCAGAAACTGCCAATCGCTTCTGGGAACTTTCTAAGACATTTGTAGAGGAAGTTCCCCTATCCTGTTCAGAGGAGATTTAGCTAGCTCGGTAGTTTATGGCAACTATTCTGGGCTTCTGTCATCAGGGCCTGATCTATTATTAGGCAAAAGTGTGTAGCAAACTCCTCAGACAAAAGATATTAGTTACTTAGTGTTCACTTCTTGGGTCACCCCAATTATCCCCTTCTCATAGAAAGGTCTGCTTTGCCTCTTTAAACCCCCCCGTTGCCCTCTGATGTTGTGGAGGATCATATTAACTTTCCAGAGGGCCATGAAGCCCTTGCTCTTTTCAAGGGCTTATAGAGACATAGTGGAAGACTGACTGTGCCTCCTGAAGAAATGCCACCTAGTGTTTGGTAGGGACCTGAGTGTGGGATTGCTGTTGTTTTCTTTTATTTGAGGGTTTGTTATATATAATTCAACTTTACTGTACCAAGTCTTGTTTCTGAACAGTTTCTATGATGGTCAGGCTTAGCTGATGGACTGGCAGAGTAACAAACAACATACATGAATGAATGAATGAATGAATGAAAGAAAGAAAGAAAGAAAGAAAGAAAGAAAGAAAGAAAGAAAGAAAGAGAATAAATGTTATAATGAGTGTTGAAATAAGAATCAACTTCTAATCCATTCAGCTTTTGAATACTGGAAAGGGTGATGGAGCTATCTTGTTCTTAAACAAAGAGAAGCAATACTGGGGGGCTGGCTTTAATAACTGACATCACATCAGATCCCTGTACCTTAAACCTAACAAGGTTTACTAATTTATTTGTCATTCTGGCTTATCAAATAATTTCCTCATCCTATTCTGTCAAAAGCAGAGGATGTTCTTGAAATGCTTCTCAATAATCTAGCTCTTAGAAGTATGATCAAACTATATTAACCACTGAACAATACTGATATGTTGCTAGTTACCAATATACATATCTCTCTGTCTTTTGATCCATCCATATTTTGTCCTATTGCTTCTGTGTCCACTGTCTTGCCTTCATCCCATTCTTTTCCATTATTCCATACTACTGTGTGGTGGAAATGCTTTCTATCTGCAGCAAAATGAATGAATAAGTATATAACTAAATAAATATAATAAATAAATAAATAAATAATTGCATCAATTATATGCCGATGTCAAGTTGTTAAATCCTAATAACTACAGGTACATTTGGAAGACCTCAAATTTGTTGTTATGTCAATCAAATAAAGTAGCTCAGCAGAAAATGAAAGAAACAAGCAAGACCAATAAAAAACTATTTCTATACAAGAAATAAAACACAAAACTAGAGTTATTTATGCTCCAGTCAAGCCATTCCAAATGTATAATGGATCTTTGGTGGCAATGGCACTCTTAGAAAACTAATGCTTATTCATTAGGCTGAACAAAGATTTCTTGGTACTGACTGACAATCAACACAGATAATCCCTTTTGGATTCTGAAATCGAAATTTGAAACATAAACACAATCTTGTTATCCTTCTCCATACAATGCTTTTATAAAATGAAAGTATCATATAAATTAGTTCAATTACATCTGCAATAGTTATTATCCAGACATGGCTGGATGGAATATAAAGAATTCCTGATCATGCTAGACTCCGTTTGTTCAGGATTCTTTGTAAGATTTCACAGTGAGTGAATATGCTAGAGGGATCCAATATTTTCATTAAATTTGATTTCCTGAGCAGCATATAAAATATCTCCTTCATTTCTCTATCACAACAATAATGAGGGTGTTTAGAAGAAAGGCAATATCCTGCCCAAGTCTTGTCCAACAGGTTTTCCTATAGGATGTGTATTCATTGTCTTCCACAGAATTGCTTTGATGTCAGTTCTAATTATGGAATGACACATTCCTGCCATCCTTATCCCACAAAGCTACATAACAAAACAAAACAAAACAAAAAATTGAAGAGCACAAAATCTTTGAACTTTCAAGCTTGCCATACCTTTAGTCTTCCACACAATCATATTTTAAATGAGGTTTAAGGGTACACCCAAATGTTTATCCAAGAATAGGATAGCAGGAAATACATCTGATAATACATTGTTAGGACAGATTAAAAGGTATCTCTTAGACTTAAGTTCAAAAGGGTTTTACATTTTATGAATGTTGAAAGCATCTTGGGAATAAGTTTAGTTAACCTTTGCCTACTCAAAAACTGTAATAGGGAGAAATATAAGAGCAGCTGAAGACTAACAAGAAACAGGACAGCCCTATAAGAAGTTTTAATGTTCAATGGGAATTACCTTTTAGAAGTGTTTAGAATGGCTGCATTAAGAAACAATCGCTATAAATACTATGCAAACTTGCTGAGCACTTTGAGTAAGCACTCGATAGTTTGTAAATATAAAAAGATCATAACATTAAGGATGAAATAGTGTGCAATCGTAACTTCTCTGCAGGGAAACATTGCATATCCAGATCTCTTTGGTCTATCAAAGGTTTATACAGCCAGGCATAAACTACCAATGTTGAAATTAAAACAAAAACAAAAAAACAGTTTTGTTACTTGAGAGAAAAAAAGGGAGCAGGTAGTTTCAGGGCTATCAGGGTAATTAAGAATTCAGTTTCTCATGTTTCAGAACTCTTGGGCTTTTGCTTAATATTCTCATGGCCTAATAATCTTTACCTTATTGTTGTTCCATGTATCCTTAATATCTAACTATTAAAGAATCTAGAATCTTTCTGAGGAAGTCAGAAACAATATCACACATTTCTTTACATAAACTTAGGAAAAAACTAAAGTTCAGAGAAGAGGCTGGTTAGGCAGTAAAAGACAGCACTGTTAACACTTTCTGTTTATAATGGAAATGAGTAAAGAAAGAAAAAAAGAAATGTAACTAAGTGATGAAATACTTTAAGGTGTGAAGAAACAGTTGACGGTTAAGCTAGCTCAAAGCTAAAGGTGACAAAAGAATGGAATATGAAATAGGACAAAGGAAAAGGAGAGGAAGAAAATCAAGCCTCTTGATTTTGAAAGTGGCACTTTAAAGGTAAACAAGAAAAAAAATTATGCTGCAACAGACAGACATAAGTACTTCTCTGTTTTATTTTTGGAACTCAAAGGAAAGGTTTTGTTTAGAAAAGCTTGCCAAATAAATGCAATAAAAGTGATGACACAATCAGGATTCTTATTGTATAAATGTCATTCCATGTAGAAGTGCATAAGTGAAGGTTCAAAGGTTCACCGGTGCGGCATGTCTGGATTTCTTAAAATGGGATTAGGGTTAATTTTATTTAAATTCTAAAGATACTGTTTTCTAGAAGACAGTGGAGGATAGAAATGAATGGGCCTATAATGAAGTCTGAGATATATATAGTAGATGGGCTAAAGTAGCGTCTCAAATCTTGAGGGTAGAGAGAAGAGCTGAAGCAGAATTCTTTCAGATCAGAGGTGCAGTCATTTAACACCTAAGTGGTTATAGTAGATTTAGTGGATTTTCAGACTTCCTGATAGAGTACGGTTTATATCCTGGGAGTTAAGAGTTAAGAAAAAAATCAAGGCTAACTCTAGCCCAAATGAAGTCCTAGGCATGATGTATCTTCAGAGCTGTCCCTCCAGCTTGTTTAACAGATGAATATAATCTGAATAATGTGAATATATTTTCAATAACGTTCTACCTATTTAATTATTTTGACCCATGATTTTCATGTGTGTTTATTCTTGCCATTTAATGTAAAACTTTCATGATTGTGATTGTCTTCACCCTTCACAATCATATAGAGCCAGTTTGCAGTCGTGGTTATGGCACCAGGCTAGAAACCAGGAGACCATGAGTTCTAGTCTCACCTTAGGCATGGTCAGCTGGGTCACCTTGGGCCAGTCACTCTCTCTCAGCCCTAGGAAGCAGGCAATGGCAAATCACTTCCAAAATCTTGCCAAGAAAACTGCAGGGACTAGTCCAGGCAGTCGCCAGGAATCAACACTGAAAATAAGGACTCGAAGGCACAACCCAGCCACCTTCACAATCGTGAATGGGGTAATATTTATCATTAATATAATATGTGTACACAGGTAGCAAACCACTTTTGCTTAAGAGAATTAATCCCTGGAAACTTGCTATACCACCATGGAGAGATCAGATTTTATGGTCTAGAGGAGGCATGTTCCACTGTGGAGTTCCCAGAAACATTGCATTACTGGAAGGGGAGGCCTGGCTGGGGAACAATATAAACAAAATAATATTCTTCAGTTAATTATAATCCTAACTTTTTTTTTTTTTTTTTGGGTAATGGGCCTTGAGTGTGAGGGGTGAGTTTACTTGCTCTATCTATAGTCTGCCTTGGGATTTCCAAACAATAATGTTACACCATTAAGCTCAGCTTCCTTTATCCTTTATCATTATATATGAACTGAGATAAGCCTTGATGAGTGTCATGCTTCATTGCCAAGAGACAGGTTTCATCTAGGCATGAGAAAGAAATGGATTAAAACAGAAAATTTGCAATCCTCTTGTACTATTTACATGCATACTTACTACAGATGCAATACAGTCAACCTCCCTAAAATGATTATATAATATTCAGAAAACAAAACTCTCTTAGGCCAGTTGTGTATTGCTTCTTTAGTTCGCAGAGTTCAGAGAACAGTTCTGTGGAAAACCCAAAATGTCACAATTATTTATGTATGAGTCACTGTGGGAAAGAACCTTGAAGGTTTTTATTTCTTGAAAATCTCAGGGTGCCTTCTGACCTTTATATTTTCCACAGAGTTATGGTTACTGAAATACAAAGAGTGTGCATCCTGCATTAAGTGAAAATGGCATGGAGCCATTGCAGACCTCAATTTTCTCAGCTAAATATATGAAGTTGGGTTTCTCAATCTTTTCCTGGTCACTATGTCATCTTTGTATTTCTCTAAGAAAAGCAGCAATTTAAATGCAGGTGTACTATTTTCAGTGGAACTTGTGCAAGAACATTTTTTTCCTACTTTCAAATTGGAAAGTAGAGTTTTTCTGAAAGTCTTACTTCGGAGTATCTGCTTCTTGTATTTCACTCTGGTTGCATACCATATCTGAGAAAGAATTCCTAACCTATCACCCAAGCCAGAATATACAGTACTGGTTTAATAAAGTGTTTTCAAACTGTACATCATGCTTAGCTGAGCCATAAAGTTTTTTATTGGTGCATGCCTGTCCTTACAAACGATGGGGCCATGATTCATTTAAGCAGAACATTCCAAAGGAATGACAATAAATCTTTATGTTATGGTCTGTAGATGTTTATTGAAGATACACCAAGTAATGACACAAAGGGTATCGATGTGTAGAACTTCAGATGCTCCTTGATTAATGATACTTCTCTAGAGGTCTTTAAAACTGTGGTTCAGTGTTTAAGCTTATCAATCTGTGACTCAGGACAAGCTTTCTGCATATCTTTTACTACTAAATTTCTAGTATCTGCCACTTTTAGCAAGTGATTCTAGGAAATTATGTTGGAATCTATGGATGTAGCATTCTCAAAATTTAATCTACAGTGTTAACTAAATAGATGAACTTTGGTCTCTCAACCCTTTCCTGGTCACTATATCAATATTTAAAGCATGTATTTGATTTACAACAGGAGGACCATATTTATTTACTGTAGGAGGACCGTAATGCCTTACAAGTCAACCTATATATAAGCTTGGATGCTTATCCAAGGATGCCTAGAATGCTTCTCCATTGGTGCACCGGGTTTTTATTAACAACTCCACCTATTCATCAGTAGCTCTTGACACCACACCCAAGAATTCCTCTATTGCAAATGTGGCAGGAAAGATCCTAACAGTAAAAGGTCTTTCTGTTCAAGGAAGGGAACTTAGGATCAAAGCAAACACTTCTACAAAATTCAAAATAAATTACCCAGACACAGATTAAAGTAATCACACACGTAAGGACAGATGTGTTTGTGTCCAGGCTTAAAATCTGCAGAATGTCAATTAAAAGACAAAGAGGAGAACGATAATCAAAGGCTCCAAGAGTAGCCTTATCAAACCTGCTATACTCTAAATAACCCTATTGGCTAGAAAATATTGCAGCCCAACACATTTGGTGGGCACCAGATTGATGAAGGCTACTTTAGAGCTGGGTAATGTGTACTGCTTGAGATATTGCTGAATTACATTTCCTACGAGTCTGAACTAGGATGGCGAATGTGAGCTGTAGTTCAGCAGTGTTTTTGAGTTATACACTGATCAGTCCTGCTCTAGAGTATAAAACAGATTTGAGCTGGCACCTAAAATATGGTTATTGGGACAGCATTTCAGAATTTCATTACAGAAATACATCTTATCATTGTAAAGACACCCAGAGCAGGATTTTATCATACTGGATGGCTAGATTCATAGGGGAAGATGGTCTTTCAAATGCTAGCATTTTGAATGGGAAACCAATGAAGGTTTTCAAGCCTTGACAAAATATTTTCCATCTAGCATAATCAATTCAGCAATCATTTTTGCCTATAGATAATCCAAATGGAGGACAGGAAGGCCTGGCGTGATATGGTTCATGGGGTCATGAAGAGTCGGACATGACTTAACGACTGAACAACAATCCAAATGATGTCTGAGATAAACTTTCTGAATACTTGACAGTGCTCCACACAAACTAGGGGCAGTTTTGGAACAGAAAAAGATAACTCTGTAGGTGCGAAGCATCCTTAACAGTTTTGTAAGCAATTTGAAAGTGTTATTATTTTAGCCACAGTTTATTCCCTTACAAGAAAAAAATCACTGCCATAAGAATCAGAAAGATCCTCAAAATTTTCTAAGCTTCTTGTTGTGACAAAGCAGGCTAGAGTTATCCTCTTGTTCATTAAATTTAAATACATACAGCTGAGAACTGTAAATAAATCACAAAGATTCTTTATACCTGCTGGAGACTTCTCAGTTGAACTCTTAAAAGAAAGACAGATAATCCAGCCAATTTTTTAAGGAAAAGACTTCTGTGTGCTGGTGTTTATAGAAATGCAAATAAGCTTGTAATGCATACAAAACATATGATCCTAATTATACATAGAAGATGCAATTAGTATAGATTTTTAGGTGCAGATTGCAGGTAATTGGGGTCAGGCATGGGGTAGGGCAATTGAACTATTAAAGACAGAAACCCCATTTAGGCATTAAGTCATACAATGGTTCAGTTTACTGGACAAACAGCTCCTCCCAAGCAACAGTTAGCCTTAAGGTTAAACTCAAATATATCCATGCTTTGCAGCAGCCAATTTACAACCATTTGTTCTTCTTGCTCATTCTTTTGGTTTCTTATTCTTGTAGGCAACCAGGTAAATACGGTAATTGTTTGGGAACTGTAAGCTGAATTAGATCAGGAAATAGAAAGCTAATGGAAAGTCAGCCCGTGCTGCACAGAGGCCAGGTCCGATCTATGCCCAAACATCATTTGTGGTAGTACAGACTGCAAGTTCAACTAGAGCTCCAGCCGGTAGCTTGTAGTTAAACATGGCCCCAGTTACCAGCCTACTGAATGTGTGGGCTTTTAAAACTAGGTTTCAGAGCCTTGTCTAAGATTCAGGCTCTCGGCAGTTCTCAGAGTCTTTTAATTGGGAGCAATGCCTGATGTATAGTAATCCCTTCCTCACAAGCTCAGCCTATGGTATCTCATGTGGTCATAGCTAAACATGATTGCACCTCAATGTGCGACTAGTCATTCAAGAGAGCAATAAACACTAAACAGTTGACAAGTGTTGTGTCACTGAGGAACAATATAGACATGCAATAACCCAGTGCACTCCAATTACATATAGAAATAAAAACTATATCATGAAAAGTACTGCTAATGAAAATTAGGGCAGTTATTTTTTCAAGCCATGTTAGTTCTCTCTTAGCAGACAAATCATGTTATTGAGAAGTAGGGCAATTCTGTGGTCACTTTTATCTTGCAAATTTTACCATAATCGGGGTTGGTTGAGGAAGAACAGTGATTCTGGTTTGATTAATTGATAGTATAACAATAGTGATGTCCTTATATTTTATCTTGTAGCATAAAGCTACAGGAGAAAAGGAGGAAGGATTATGGAAGGACTGTCTTGCAAAGCCAGTCATGCACAAACAAGGCAGCATGTATTCTGAATTTGGGGGCTGTCAAAAAGCCTCTGGGAAAAACATGGATGCTACCAGGTTGCATGTATTTTCAGATTCTTTTTTTTCCTTTCACTGTTGTTATTTCACAAAAAATTGCAGTGATGATGGCAAAATATGGCAATGTACTGTATGTGTAAGCATCACTATATATTTCATAATAGTATATTTTAGGGAACAGAATAGAAGGAATAGAAGAATGTTTTGGTAGGATCTTAGAAAATCACTTAAACTGAAAAAATACTTAGTATTTTTGGCAGAAGTTGAAGCTGTCAGACTTGATATACCACACACAGCTCTCCTGAAAGTCAAGCCCACAACAACCAATTATCAAGAGAAGTTTCACACACTAGACTTGGCTAGATTGTTTTACTGCAGATGAGAAAGAACTCACATATGCAGAAGTTCTGCCTCTATGTATGTCTGAGCCCCAGGGTTTGAATTCTAGGTCTTTTCCTGCTCCTTTTCTTTTCCCCAGCTTCAAAAGTCAGAGACATCTGTTCTGTCTGGGTTGAGAATCATCGGTTGGTTCCTTCCTTACCAGCCTCAGTCCTTATTCAAGTGTTCAATTACTGACCTTTACTTAGACATATACAGTGGGGAGTGGGGGAGAGAAGAATAGAAATATCATGAGTCTTTTTGAAACTCTTTTGACCATCTCTAAAAATTTTACCTGAAGAACTTTCAGTTTTCAGTTTTTCGAACTTTCTTATTTAGGCAAAATCAAGGAACTGCCAAAGAACGTACTGGTGCCAATGTAGGCATTTATATTCAAAAGCTATATGGGCTCTTCGAGAACTTATTTTTGTTGGTTGTACTCAAACCCATCCAATGCATTTCAGATGTCACTGTAGCTGGACCTTTGGTGGCAGCTTGATATCTTGTCTTGCCTAGTCAGTGAGAAGGGTCTCAACCCATTCACTGCACATTTTTCTTACAAATGGCTTGTACCACAGATAAAGCACTTAGTAAGGCACCCTCTCCTCTAGTTTCATCTGTACTTATTAAGCGACTCAGATGGGACTGAAGAGTATAGAGAAGGCACGTGTTACCTCCTGCTCCTTTCTGCTTCTTTTCTCCTAAATCTATCTATCTTAATAAAGCAGCTTGTCTATATGGTTTACAAATGGTTTAAAAGGCTACCCTAGTTTTCCTCGGGCATAAAGAGACGCAAACCAAAGTCCACTCTCTCTTATTCTACTTTGTCAAGAAGCAAATGTTTACCACTGACTCAGATGGCAACTAGAATGTTATACTTGACTGAAGTCCCAATCTGTTCTTTTGCTGAGGGGGCCCCTGGGATTTCTAATGGGACATGGAACACTTCCCTTTTGGTGCACTGACTGAATGCAAGGCAGTTTAGCTGAGAGTGAAAGTCATTACGGCCAGTTTATAGCTGTGTGGTGGCCTAGATTAAATGAGTTTGAAAGTACAGACATATGGAAGCCATGTACCCCTGACATACACATAACAAACCTTAGAAAATTACTAGCAGTCTCATCAGAGATCCTGAAAAGAAAAGAAAAGATCCCCAAACTCAAATATCTTTGGAGAACAAGCATTCCTCTGACCTGTTAAAGCCTTTTGATCCAAATGCATGCACGCTCATAAGTTAAAACACTTTGAATATGATCTGAATTCTTGTATTTGACTATTAAACCTATTATAAAATTAAAAGGATCTTTGAGTAGAAATTAAATCTCTTTCAAGTTTGGGGGCCTGAAAGCAGAAACACGAAATTCATCTATAAATAAAGTGCAATCCATTCTGATTTTGCTACGTTTTCCTTCCCTTCTCAGCCCAGACTATAGTTCACAGAGCATGAAGCCAAAATTAGGTATACTGGTCTTCAGCTGGTGTTACTCAATGATATATACTACTTTGTGAGTGCCACAGGGTTCGGTTCTCTCTCCCCTCCTGTTTAATATCTACATGAAGCTGCTGGGTGAGGTCATCTGACAGTTTGGGGTGAGGTATCCCCAGTATGCTGCTGATACTCAGCTTTATATCTCTACTCCCAGGCTGTCTGAGTGATGTGGTGGATGTCATGACCCAGTGCCTGGAGTCTGGATGGGGAGCAAGAGGCTTTGGCTCAACCCAAGCAAGACTGAGTGGCTTTGGGTGTTTGGATCTTCTGGTGCCAGGGATCTTCCATCTTTGGTTCTGGGTGGAGTGGCACTGACTCAGACAGACCTGCTCCTGGACTTACAGCTCCTGCTTGAAGAGCAGGAGGCAGCCATGGCTAGGAGGGCCTTTGCACACCTTTGGGTTGTGCAGCAATTGGACCTGTTCCTGGACCAGGAGGCCCTGCTCATGGTCACTCATGCCTTTGTGACCTCCCATCTGGACTACTACAACGCACTCTACATGGGGCTGCCCTTGAAGAGTATTTGGAAACTTCAACTGGTACAGGATATGGTGGCACAGGTAGTAAATGGAGCTGGTTATTTGGCACACCTCACACCACTACGTGTGCTGCACTGGCTGCAGGGTGTAATTCAATGTGGTGGTAGTCACCTTTAAAGCGAATAGAGGGAATAGAGGAAGGGGGGTGAAAACGGTGCTCTTGTCTCCAGAGCAACGCTCTGGAGATAAGTGGAGAAAGCTGGCGCATCCCTAAACATTCCAGAAGATAGTAGAGACTTGTGCCTGGGAACTACTGGTCAGTCTGAGAAGATTCTGTAAATAAGTGCTAGCTAATAAACCTTGCTGATTGAACCTGCACGGTCTCCAGGAGTTCCTTGGGCTAGGCCTGACAAGACCATACTAGGAAACCAAAATCATTCAGCCTAATACTCTTTTTATTATAAGGTTATAATAACAGAATCTTGCAAGTCTGAATGGACTTCTGATTCCCTCCCTTTATCTTCAAGAGAACTAGGTAGGGTCTTAAATGAGATGTTTACTCAGGATACAGCTCTGACCTGGACTCAAATTTCTTTTATCTGACAGTTGCCTTGGCTGTGGCTCTTCCTCCTGTTCCTCAAGGTTATTTGTGCTTCCCATTACATCAGGTTAATTAAGGGACCATCTCTCCCCAGTTGTTTCTACCCATTCTGTCTGATCAGGCTCCGGGTGTGCTCCGGGTCCCACTGGCTAAGGAATCTTAACTGGCGAGGCCCAGGAAACAAGTCTTTTCTGCTGTGGTGCCTGCCCTCTGGAATCTTCTCCCTCTGGAAATCAGATTGGCCCTGACCCTGCTGGCCTTTTGTAAGGCCCGAAAGACCTGGTTCTGTGCTTGGGCCTGCTGCCCTGAGTGTATGAAGGGGCCTGTTTCCTGGCTATGCAGGTGATAGCTGGTTTTCTCAGCTACTATGTATTCTAATTTTTGTATATGTATCTGTTTTATTTTTTATTACTGTTCCCTGCCCAGAGTCATTGTTGAGATGGGCGGCTATATAAATTAATTAAGTAAAAATTAAATAAAAATTATAAATAACAGATTGAATCCAGATAACTTAATAAATTCAGGTTTTACAGGATCTTGGAGATATCCCAGTGCAAATCCCATGGAAAGAAGATGGCTCTGGCTTAGGGCAGAATGTGAGGAGTCACCGGCAAAGGATTCAGAGAAAAGAAAATCATTAGAGTGTCTAAAGTCCAGGAACCTGAACTCCAAGGTGATGCCAAATGGGCAACTAGAAAGCAACAAATGATGGCAATAGCATCTAACAGACTACACATTATTTACTAGGTGACATGATGATGTTGAGGTCCAATTGAGGCTGCTCACTGCAACATTATTTTTTCCTTTTTAAAATAAAATTAAAAATTAAAAATCTTACACTTCACAGCACATAGATGAGTATATAACAACAACAACAACAACAACAATAATTGATAAAATCATCATCAGTCAATTGCAAAAGGCAGCTTTACTTGGAACAGCTTATATATGTGACAATATCTTTAACACCATCAAACAACATCTGCCTATCCCAGGTCCTTGGGAAGGACTTGATAGATGGATAAAAATGCCAAATCCAGTCTAAACATCTGGCTGACTGTGCAACCAACCACCAGCACCACCACCATCATCATCATAATTTTTTCCACAAAGATGATGTTTAATCCCATATTTTTATTTTACTGCTCTTCAAAGGGAGTCCTCCATAAAACCAGAGTCTAAAATTACTTTTCTTCGCCATGAGAAAAAGTTTACCTAAATAGCTTAACAAAAAACATGAACAGAGTTAAGAAGATGTCATGCAGATTCATTGTTAGGGATGTTAAGGAGTAAGCTAAAATTACTCCTACCTAAAATGGGAATCAGGAGATAGGTACAGTAAGAGCTTTAATCCTCACCAACAAATTCAGGTTACTTTCCTCCTCACTGTATTAATTCTGGGATAGTCTATGGTAGATAGCCAATTACTTAGAATAATCTGTTAGAATCCCACCATATGTCATCACAATATGCTGAAAAACATTCCCCAGGTATGTGGCATCTTTTACAACCAGTAAAGAGGCATTGATAAAAACATACATATTACAGGTAAAGAGTAAGTGAGATCCATCTTACCAAAGTTGCAAGAATATAGTGGTATCCTATCCCATTTTTTTCAAGCTTGATTATCTGTAATTATGAAAATAAAACACAAAACATTTTACTGGCAAATTGAGGAATGCCTCTAATAATTTTACTCTAGTTGTGCAAGAAATAAATATTTCATCAGGATTGGAGCTGCTTAAAGAATATAACTCCTACATTCAAATATGATCTTTGATACATGGAGATATGCATATTACCACATGACAGTAGCCTGCCAGTGAAATTGAAAAATAAAAATAGTTCATCCTCAAATGAAGATGCAAACATAGCATACCTTCAAATTATATGCCACAAGCATTAACAACATGCTGCTCTTTGTCTCACAAGCCAAGGAGATTATGATCACTGGGCAAAATTTATGAATGTATTGCCCAGACATTTGGCAAAACGAAAGCAAACAAAATACAGAATGAATTGTTCCTTCGCTTTGCTGCAACACCCAATGGAGGACTCACTTATTTCACTTTGAGCCTTTTCCCACTTGTACCTAACAACAGACAAGCATGTCATGACAACATCATTTTTTCCCTTTTGTGGGCTCTGGATATGGCATTATCACATCTCAATTCATGAATGAGAGAGTCAAAATTTGTTCTTAGCTCTTAAGAGATTAAAATAGTATTTTCCTCCTTATTCCAATGTCATCCATTTCTTTGCTGAGAAATCAGGGGACTGTGGTGACTTGAAATAGAGGCAACAGAGACAGAATAGGAACTGGCAGTAGGGGCAGCAATTTCATGCCAGTATAGTTTTCTGCCAACTCAAGTATGGGTGGAGAGCACTCCAGCTCAGCAGCAGACAAAAGGCCCTTAGAGTGACCTCTGTGAATTCCTGGAGTTATCTTGGCTCACAGACACAAGAGATGCAAGTCTCTCTCCAAATACTGAAAAAGTAGGCAAAACCAGAACTAAGAATCATATACACTGAAAGAAATACCTGGGTTGGATAGAACCTTAGGTCACATTTAGACAAAATGCATTGAAATTGATTATATTTCATAATATAAAACCCCCAATTTATTTTAATAGATCCACTGAAAAAAAATTATATTTACAAATATTTCTAAGCCACCTTTAAAGACAAAAGTTCTCCCAAGTTTGATTAAATCTGGATCTAACTCAAATGTGAGAACTTCCTTAATGATCAGACCATTCTCTATCAACCATCCAGCCTTTCCCAACCTGGGTACCCTCTGAAATGTAGCTTTCAAATTCCAGAAATACCAGCCAGCATTGCTAAGAATTCTGGGAATTGAAGTATCCAGAAGATACCCATTTAGGGAAGGTTGGACTAAACCATCATTCGGCTTTTAAATAATAAGACCCCTGGAAGTTCACACACAATATGCCCTGATATTTTTTAGTTGTTTATGTAAAAGTACATGAGTCTATTCTAGGAAATTTCATTCTGCAATCTATAGTTATATGCACTGAGAATATGACAAATTCTTAGCGAATTTTATGCATTAAGAATATGACAAATCATTTTCAAAAACTTTCACTATCGCCACAACTTGTGTCACATATAGACAATCACTTTATCAAAGCCTAAACAACAGGCGTTGTTTATGCTATGATGAACACTATGGAAATCTTGAGAAGTGCCCTTTATCACATCTAGTCTATATCTATATCCCCTACAGAATGGCAGGAAGGTACAAATCTCCAACCCTAGACATTAGAAGCAAGCATAAAAGCACTGGTACAGTGGTACCTCGGGTCACGAACGCTTCTGTTCACGACCAATTCGGGTCACGAACAGCTCCGTTTGCAAAATTTTGCCTCCATTCGCGAATGCCGGATCGGGTGACGAACAGGATCCGTGGCCATTTTCCTTGGTCGTGGCTTCCTGTAGGGAGGGGGACTCTCCCTCCAAGCAATAACCGCCTCCCCACCCGCCTTCCTGTCCTCCACGCCAGAAGTCGTGTCGAGCAAGGTTAGCGTTTTCTCTCTTCGTACTGTATTTTGTTTCATATTTTTGCGGTTTAAAAAAAAAATACATATGGTTCAGAACGGATTAACCGTAATTACATTGAACCTTATGGGGAAATTTGATTCGGAACGTGACCAAAATTGCTTGACGACCAAATTCGGAGGGGTCAGAACGGATTAACCATATTTACATTGAACCTTATGGGAAAATTTGATTCAGGTCGCGACCAGAGTCGCGGAACGAATTAAGTTCATGAACCGAGGTACCACTGTACTTGTTCTCTCATATGTGCAACAGGCATTTTCTTTCTACAGTAGTCTGCTCTACTTGTAGCATTCAGAAATTATATAATTATTCTCATTGTTATAGAAATACAATGAAAATTCCTGAAACTGAAGTAAAGATTGTTTAGTCAAACATTCTTGTGCGGTGGTCATGGCTACAGTTAACGTCCCTGTGTTATATAATGTTGAGAGCACTCCAAGTGAAGTTGTGCAAAAGAATGGCTGTAGATCTGTACATTAATATATGATCTTCCTATCTAATTAACCATTGCCTGGCCATTCTCACTTCACCACCATCTTGACCTTCGTAGAACTAAATGCAGACAGTGTGTGTGATGGAACGGTATCTACAAATGTATCTCTGAAGAGGAGGGTGATGTGAGAGATCAAGGCTATCAGGAGGGGGGTGGGGGGTGCATTCCAGGAAGGGAAAGGAGACAAAAGACAACACAGTCATCAGGGGGACCGTGGGAAGAGAAAGAGGTTCAGGATAACCACTCCCTAGAATCTCCCAGGGTACATCCACTGGTCGGAGTAGTATAGATTTAGTCTGGCAAGATTCTGTCCATAAGGTGTAAACAAATAAAGGAACTTTACTCGACCGAACTGTTTCATCATTGTTCTTGGGCTGGGCCTGACAGTTTGTCAATATAAAACATTTAATGGCTTCCAATGCTCCCATGTTTCTTTGCCAGTAATAGATATCCTTGCCTTGGTGAAATCAAAAGGAAGATTCCTAAAGGGAAAGTTAGCTGTCCTGTTGGTTCATCTATTTTTAATGGCACTGGGGCTTCTTTCTGTGCTATACATTTCTAATTTACATTTACCAGAAGAGTTGTGAGAGTGATACCTATTCTGGAATGGAAAGAAGGAGAGCAGCCCTGAACTATTTGTGCCAGTTTCTGCCCCCTCTGTATCTTTTATTAGAATTCCAGCTATAAACAAGAACAGACACAATACAAATTCAATTCCAAACTTTCTTTTCTTTTTTGGTGTTTCAATTAAATATCAATCCCCAGATGAGATCTGTAGGAATGCTGCACAATGTCATAAAGATCCTCAGCATTACAATTATCACCAAATAGATTAGTTGTTATTGGACACTTGTTTCTATGTTAACTGGCTCACTTGCCTTAGAGTTTTCCAGCTGAAATGCTCTTGAGTATACATTAAAAGCTGCCTGACTCCTATACTAATATCCTTGTACCTCAATTAGCGTTATCAGAGCAGACATTTGTTAGCACTTCTGGATACAAATAAGTAAGGCTCCACCACCTTTCATACTATACAGATCTCCTGGGTGGGATAATTAAATAATGACTGAAGCAAATGTGTTTGGAAGTGCTGCAGATCAATCTGATTTTCCATGAACGGTTCCTTTCTATGACATGAAGCTTTCCTACACAGGCCATTTAAGCTTCATGATAATTGGCAGAAGAAAAAGGTTCTCTGATAAGTGATCACTGTTAATCACAAAAATCATAATCTAATGTAGGATAAAAGAAGAAAATAAAAACATTCTCTGTTTCTTTTTTGTTGTTTTTACTGCACATTGACTTTTCCATTGTTTGTAAGAGGGCTTGTATTTTTAAATAACCTAAACAAACTAGTTACTAGAAATAAATAAAATAAATGGCCATTACATTTATTTACTGAATTTGTACTGTGTCTAATTCACCCCATTCCATTACAAAAGGATTTTTAAAAATATATAATGGGAGACACAATAGTTCATATTTTAAATCTTACTTCAGATGCAAGTATTGGGTTAAAATCAATTGGTCCAAGTCAAACTTGGTGTTCTATCTAAGGTACAGCTATCAGACTAGCCACTAATCAAATTAATCAGGAATGAAGAAGGAAATATTTTATAGCTAAATCAGCAGCTAATTTCACACTATGTGCACAAGTTTCAAGACAATGAATAAGCAACATAAGCTAGGTTCCAAAAACAGAAGGTGATGGGGAACCTCTGGTGAGGATTTATGGCAAACCAGACGTCCCTGAAGGAGTGGGGATGGCATCATGGCCGAGATCAGTGGCCAGACAGTGAACGCTGGCCAGTGAAATCTCTCCAGAAAAATGAGAAATTGTAAGGTTGCCCACTTGTACTCCGGACAGCTGCTCCTCATGAGTAGACTGCAGGAACTGAAGTTTTTGCAGTCAGCTTGTGAGTTGAGCTGCTGGGAGTTGAGGGATTCCAACCAAGCACACAGCTATAATGTAGCCTATATGGACACAAGGTTTGCTGAGCCTCATTTCTTACTCACTTTCAGAAACTGCTTTTTAACAGCGTTTTAGCTATTAAGAACCTTTGTAATGCCAAGTTTTAGTGCACTGGATGGGTCTTCTTCAATCCTTGGCAAAAAGTGAAAGAAGTTTTAAATACAAGTTTAAGGCCTAAAAAAATATATTATGGGGGGGGGGGAATAAATAGCAAAAGGGTGATTATTCATGTTCATTTTGGAAATTTACAAACAGACTAAGGGTTCAGATGGATTTGAAATAAGATTTTGAAATTAACTGTAGCAATCCTTCCCCTGGGAAAATCCAAAATGTTGTTTTGAATCCCTAAAAAAAAGAAAAAAAAAGATAGGATTTGAAGGTTGGACACTGGAGGGAACCAGAAGGAACTAAGGATTCCTATGATGGACTGACCCTGATCCTGAACTTTCTAAGCTCCTTTCTTCCATTTCTAAGGTAAAGAAAATGTATTCCTTGGTTCACTTCTATCTTTTGATGGGTTTTCTCCAAAAAAGGAATGAAATGGAGGCATTTCCAAAGCTCCAAATTCAATCTTGTGCTTGTGTACACCTCTCCTTTTAAGCTTTAGTATTTGCACTAATCAAATGTTGATGAAATAACTTAGACTTCGGGTATCTAAAAAATCTTTCCTCTTCCTAAACTATCTCAGATCTAAACCAAAATTTTTACATCAACACTTTGAGATCCCTGCACTTAGTGCTGTTGAGTTAAATTTCCTCAAAGCCTTAGTGGCTTGAGGAAGAAGAACCAAAAGTTTTCCTTTAAGGGGAAAAAAAACACCCTAGTCCTTGCACAGACCCTTCTCCCCTCCATTATTTAAATACTAAGTAGTCTGCTAAGAAGTGTTTTGAAAAAGTAGCATTGTTCAAAGGCTGTTTGTATTCATATGTTTGTACAGATGTCTTGTTGAGGAAGTTCAATCAGAACACAAAAAGTCAGCAGAGGAATTTCAACCACGTACACCACCTGTACTCTCAGAGAAATACATCCTCCTTGAGATCAAATGAAATGTTGTGAAAGTCATTCTCCAGAAGAACTCAGATATACAGCTGTGTGGCAAACTGCAAGGAAAATGGCTCCAAAGTGTACTGTAGATGCAAGGAAGTCAAAATTTAGAGGGCTAGAGCACATTAGAAAGTTCTTTATATAGGCTCTCCACTTCGTAGTCTAAGCTAAAAGGTTTCTTCCCCAGAGAAGAAAAGCAAGCTTCTTCATTAGAGTTGTGAAAGACAAGTCCTATCACTTTTCCTTTCATTACTATATTTCAGTTGTACAGTCTATACTGAACAACTTTGAATCCTTTGTGACTGCCCTACTGAATGACTCTAAATGAAAGAACTTGTTCCCGAGCAATGTGATTCACAGTTCAGGTTTCAGATGTAAGGCAACAAGTGAATACAAATAAACAGATGGGAGGAGCCCAGGGGAAAAGTGTGATTAATTTGATCAAAACCCTAATCCCAGAGTTGCAGCACAGCAGCTGTTCTGTCACGGACAATATTTAATGTACCAGAGCTGGCCTACAATCTGTACAGGGATTTTCAAAACACTTCCATTCATTTCTGCACATACGTCTGTACTTCTGCATGCCCTTCTGGGCCATGCCAGCCACTTTTCTACATGGGCAGTTATTTCTGAAACCACTTGTGCAATATATATTATAACTGTAATTATGTGCCATGTGTACATATGATTTTATTGTGCATCCTGGAGATCCAGACTAGTGTAGCATCAAATATGCTAGACTACAGCTGGGGAGGACCCAAATTCAAATCCATGTTCAACCAGTTCCATGTATTTTTTTTTTAAAGTAGTTTTGCATTTTTAAAGTAACCACAGCAAAAACAGCATCTTCAAGTTGCAGGATTTACTAAAATGAATTCAATCTCTTTTAAAAGAAGGTTTGCTGCAATGTTCATGGTATTTCATTGCCAATAATAAATACCATATCTAGGTATAATTTCCAAATAATATTTTAGTTTTTCTTGCTTTGTTTTGTGTAGCCTGAGCTCATTTTAAAATGGTATATTTTTAATTGTATTTTAGTTTTGATACATTGTTACTCTTAGATTACATTAGATTAGATTAGATTAGATTTTGATGTTAACATTTTTTTAGGAGGCAAGAGACAATTTCTATTATGTTATGGCTTCAGTAAATAATACACAACCAAATATTCTAAATTGTTGTTCCAGAAAGATCCTTAATTAAGACATCAACATTAACATCAAATGCCTACTTATATTTTTTAAAAACGTTTTACCCTGTTCCTTGAAACATGTGTCTTAGCCTGCCTGCTCGCTTGTTCTCTCTCTCTTTTTCTTTCTTTCTTTCTTTTTCTTTCTCTCTTTCTTCTCTCTCTCTCTCCATTATAAAATACATAATTATTAAATTATTAATAATATATTTATTATTAAATTTATATGCCACCCATCTCCCCTCTAATAGCAAAAAGTTACAAGAGTACATACCTTATGGCATGAATTACTCTGCTACTCTTTAAAATGGCTCACAACTATCCAGAGTTTTTCATGTGTGGCATCCCCAACATATAAACCCTTATCAGGAAGAAGAGAGGGCCATATTCCAAACATTTCTAAAAAATGGATCCTAGCACCAAAAGCAAGGTAGAAGCATGTTCTACTGCTCCTGATTCTACACCCATAGATACCACTCTTAGTGTGGAGATTCCACTGCCTAGCCCACAAGATGAGAAAAGCCAGGTTTGGTGAAGATTTACCCTGGAAAGGACGGTCTAAATGGAAGTAAGTTATTGAGTATTCTGGTTTCAGCAATCAGATCTGACAAACAATACTTGTGAGCAATCTTGTGGGCCTCAGATTTTAAGTATAATGGGACCTAGCCTAATCCTATTATGAGTGGCTCTATTGTTTTTAGTCTGGGACTGTAGACTGGTTACAATGTCTTGCTTTACTTGTGCAAAATTTAAAGCCTACCTTGCCTAAGATAGCATTTAGTCGTTCTGATTCACAGTCAACAACCACGACCCGTTCTTTCTTCTTCTCCAAATTTTGGAAGAGTGACTTGTAGTCTTCTTCTGTCGTTGTCATTACGTTGACTGCTGTTACCTGCCAGTTTTTCTCTGCAGCAGTATCCAACACTTTTTGCAGCACTGACAAACCTGAGATGGGATAAGATCAGATCAATTCTTAGGAATGGCTTTTGTATCTTTCTCATTGCTTACAACAGTCAAGAAATCATAGCTCTCAGAAATGCTTCGTTTCTATGTGTACCCCGTGCTCTCAATCAATAAATCCAAGGTAAGAGGCAGCATTTTAATATCTAACATCTACACATGTTCACGTTTTACATTATAATGTTTATACCAACTGTTTTAGATCAGCATTATCATTCCCATATTGTATGTATGTGTGTGTATGTATATATAAGATTCTTTATCTTGCCTTTATTATTTTTATAAATAACTCAAGATGGTGAACATACCTAATACTTCTTCCTCCTCCTATTTTCTCGACAATAACAATCTTGTGAGGTGAATTGGGCTAAGAGAACGTGACTGGCCCAAAGTCATCCAGCCGGCTTACATGCTTAAGGCGGGACTAGAACTCACAGTCTCCTGCTTTCTAACTACTACACCAAATTGGCTCTTTTTTGGGGGAGGCTGGACAAGCCTACCTGTGATATGATGATTTATTTAATGTAACCTAATGCATTGTATGGTACATATTAGGTTTGCAATGTCCTCTGTATTTCCTATAACTCATAAGGACTTAATCTGCCTATTCCAATCCAAAACTTCCTTTGTTCCACTGCTCAGTTAGACTTACCCCGGTCAGCATCATAAATGTACATAAACTTCTGGCACTTGTAGTATTCGATGACACTGATGAGGGCATCCTGAAGTTCTGGGCGTAGCTGAATAACAAATTGATTGGACGTGTCAACAGGGAAGCTAGGTGTTACAAAGCAGACATGTAGTGCCCCACAGAAGGACGTGAGCATGTTGACAGTCCTCCTCTCATAAAAGCCAAAGATAGCATAGACCCCCTTGGAGAACTGGGAGCAGACTGTAAAGAGAAGAAGGGGAAAAAAAGAAAACAAAAGTCAGAGATGCTTTGAAAGGAATTAGATACACTTCCATTTTATTTTGGCTTTATTCCTTTGCAAGTAGTCATATCGTTCAAAGCACAGCCACAGAAGGAAGTTTCAAAGACTGAATGTTCTATTCCTTTGCCCTGTCAGGAGGGTGAGTGTGTGGATGCCCTGCTATTATTACAAGATAAGGTCTGGAGTGACAGTTTTTCAAATAACTCCCATGGGAATTGAGGTTTTAAAAATGATAGGATTAAGTTGTATCTAAGCCACTCACCCAAAGAAAGAAAGAAAGGATACTGGATAGGTTCTACGATATATCATCATATGTTATATTCTACTGTATGGTTATTTCCCCTCATGGCTAGGAAAAATGCATTAAATGTTTCTTCAAGTTAATAAAGCAACTTGCTTCTCTTTTGATGTCAGATAAATATTGTAGTTTATTAAATGTGGCCATTCTAAATCTGCAATGGATTGTGTGGTTCTATGCAAGCGTTCTTTAATTTCATGCAAAATTAATATTTCAATCTGTAGCATCTATGTTAGAACTGAAAAAGAAGTCTATCCAGATTAAAGGCAGATAATATTTCAAAACCATGTTGGGTTTTCAAAAATTCTTGTTGATATGACAGTTAAAATAAATCTGCTGTGTTTTCAAGTGGCCTACCTTTTAGCTGTTCAGGTATCTAGTACATTTAGCATGGTTGAGGGGGGAGGTTTCTTAAGAAGATAAGAAAAGCTCTGCTGGATCAAACAAAGGATCTAAGGCTATTGCTGAGGAAGTCAAAGTGTGTGCAAGGCAGTGGCAAAATGCAGTAGTATCCCCACTGCCTTGCACACACTTTGACTTCCTCAGCAATAGCTTGCAAGAAGTGTCCTCTGATGCCTCAGGTACCAGTAGGCCTATCCTCCATGAAACATGTCCTACTTCTTCAGAGGAAAAAAAGAACTGAACGAACACTGCGCTAGAAGTCCCTAAGGTTTTATTCAGCTATGGAATTTGTATGTTTGTATGAAAGAGGTGGTTTGGAAAAGAGTAATTAATGCTTTTGGGAACATTTTCAGCCTCATCACTTTTCTCTCTTGAGACTCTTTTCCAACAAATGTGAGAGTTAACTCCAAGGGATGAAATAGTACTCCCCAATTCCATAATTCCATAATATGGTAAGATGTAATTCAGATTCATTTGTTTATAGCACATGGATATGGGGAATCCAGTTATATGTGAACTGTTGCTCTCAAGGTCAGCAGCAATTTCTGGAGAGATAAGCAATTTAGATTATCTAATGCTGGGGCCAAAAGGGGGAATGGAGGCTTATATTTGGAACTAAATCTTGTGAAAGTATTATTTACTGCATGAGAATTCACATTTAAAAAATTTACTAAGGATTTTATCTCTGAACTTTCAAGGCAAATTGTGTAGGCCAGTTTGAGCAGCATATGCAGATTTATGTCTGAATTACATACAGATATTAAGGAAAGATGCATGAAATGTATTAGTGAAAAAAATTGAATTGCTAAAGCAGTTTTTGTTTAAATTATAATTCAGATGTGCCATCCCCACATCTCCAAGTAGAGCTATGTAGAATTCCTAATTCTTGACTGGCTGATTGGTCTTCATATTGTGTGAATTTCTGGTACCTAGTGCTATTTTATCTTTTAGTTGTTGTCGTAATTTTTTTTTTATTTAGGTAGACATCAACATTGATTGATTGCTTCTGATAACTAATTATGCAGTTGTGTCTCTGTCATATTTCATTACTTCTTTTGATTATTTTACTTTATTTCAGTACTTTGATCGTTTTTGCTGTTTTAATTGGTTTAAGCTATCTTAGACACTGCATAAGAGAAATATGAAATGTACCATTTCTTATAAATAAAAAATAGTCACGCTGATGGAGGGCTTAACAGAAAAACCTAACAATTTTGTGAAAGATTTTATAACAGATGATCACATGTGGCAAAATTTCACTTGTGGCACAGATGGCCAAGTTATTCCGGCAGTGAGAAAGACTGGGGTAGCTAGGTCACCTTAATGGCTCTAGGTTTAACAAAAAACTTAAGCAATGAAATTTCTGCATAAATAAAATCAAATGCTAAAAATGTCCACTAATTCTAGCTTTCTTTACATCTGATTTCAATACTTTCTGTTGCTAATAGGCAGAAGGGTTTGATCTCTGTCAACCAGCTCCCCAGGATAAGGTTTGCACTGGATCATGGGAGTGCTTGAAAGCTATGTACAAATTCCCAGAGGAAAACTGCATGGTAGGGACAGCAGCATATTTTGAAATATAAACCTCAGGCATGCATACTGTCAAGCATGTTTAACTTCATTCATGTTTACTGGTGCATTCCAATTATAATAAATCAAATTCTAAGGCAATGGTTCTAAGAGTGACTGTGCTTTCATCTTGAGACCAAGCCTTTGGCTTTAACATCATGAGATGAATATGACTTTGTAACTGCAGAACACTTAAAAAAAAACGAACAAACAAACCAAAACAGGGTTTTTCACTGTCTCCATTCTCCCTTGAACTAATTCTAGTTTTTGCTATCCAGCCAATGATATTCCCTTGTCTGTAAGGAACACTGTCAAATGACTTTGGTCTTCTCCAAACTCTTTATGATGTCATATTAATCCTACTAGTATCTTTTGCCATTATAGCTAGCTAGCACTTTTCAAATATTGCCATATTTGTCACGTTCTCCAACGTGAGCTATTAAAAAAAACACAGAAATTGAATTCTTTCATTCCCAGTGAAAGGAAGAAAAGAGACAAGGCTCGCTGGATGTGATATATTCAAGAGATTCTAAAGAGAAAACTTGGCAGACACTTTTGTGGTAGTATTCATACCACATTGTTCCCACCTCCCTCCTGGGAAGCAAACATGGAGTCTACTGTGTGTATCTCCTTCTCAAGGAACTCTTGTAGTCCTCACAGTGCAACCTATAACCCACCAGCAGCTTGACTCTAGCTATCCTTCAGTCTTTTCATTCAATGTGCCTCAGTATCAGAAAGAAAGATAGGATGTGCACATATCAATATTCCGTTACATGATCACAATGTTCCTTCTCCCATTTTTAGACCTATCTCTATAGCCTAGGCTGATCTCAGTTTGATCATTAGGGAAGTTGCATAACATTTCCCTGCTTCAGCCCATCCTTGAGTGTGGTTGAAGAAGCAAATGTCTTATAGTTCCATTTTACAGAGGTAACATTAGGCAGTGCCAGACACCATAACATGAATATGGTCAACCATGTTTGATATTATTCCTCTCTTCCCATCTTTTTCCTTCATCTCAAATAAACATAGCAATAAATAAACAAACATAAATAAATAAACAAAATGCTTCCAAAGTTTCTTCAGACTGAATCAGATTTTGGATTTCTCTTCCCCATCTTCATTGCTCTCCAACATTCAAAAATTAAGATTTCTCTTCATCCTAAAAGTTTATCTTTGTGTGTATCTAGGGTGAATGCTATTTCTTCCTTTCCCCTTGAATCTAATTCCCTTTTAAAACCTTCCATATTAATGCCTACCACCACATATTATAATAGCTAATTTCCTAGTATTTTAATCTGATATAATATAAAGAAGTACTCCTTTTCTATCATTTGGCTTCACAGGATAATTGTAATAACTAGATTTATAAGGCTGCCCAACTCAAACAACGTGACTCAAAGCAAATAATAAACCAACACCCCCATGTAACATTAAAACATATACAATATATAAATATAAGATACAAAATATAAAATATAAAATTATGATTAAGCACCATAACAAAACCACAAAAGGATACTCCACACAACTGGCCCCTAATGCCTAGGGACAACCCAGATCTTAATGGCTTTCTTACAGATAAGCAGTGTTGGGACCTGTTAGATATTGGGGAGGGGGGGGATTGTTCCATAGAACAGGGGCAACCAAAGAATAGGCATGCTTTCTAGATCCCATAAGATGACAAGAATTAAAAGAAGGAACTTGGAGCATGCTCTCCCTGTGGGAGCATGTGGGGTGGGCAGATGATTTGGGGAGAAGGCAGTCCTGCAAGCAATCTGGTCCTATGCCACATAGAACTTTAAAGATGATAATCAGCACCTTGAATCACATCTGAAAGGCTATTGGTAGCCAGTGCAGCTCATGGTGTTATATGGGCAAAATGAGATGCACCCATAACTAGCCGTGCTGCTGCATTCTGGACCTACTGAAGCTTCCGGATGGTCTTCAAGGGCAGCCCCATGTAGAGCATGTTACAGTAGTCCAATAATTCCCAGGTTTAATCCCAGGAATCTTCTAATAAAAGGGTAAGATAACAATTGTAAGTGTTGTAAAAGACCTCCTCTGAGTACCTCCATGTACAAGAGCAAAGAGTAATTTTGGACTACACCAATGTGGGAAACTTTGGCTTTGAAGATGTTGCAGAATTAACATTCCCAGCATTCTTCATTCACTGTATTGGGTGGGACTACTGGGAACTATAGTTTATCAACATCTGCAGGGACATGGAAGTTTATGAGCAAACAGCATGAGTTGATGTAAAGGAACATCCTGTACTTTTTATTACTAACTCCTCAATTTACTATATCAGTCTGGTTTTATGTCTTCTGATTAACATTCCACTTGGTAGGGCAGCTCTATCACTACAAACACAGAAATGCCAAGAAATGCCATCTGGGGAAATATAAAAGTGTAGTTTAGTAAAAAAAACAAAAATCAAGTAAAAAAATTGACTGACTACATCCTTGAGCCATAGCAGGAAACTGCTTCAAGTCCTCTTTTCCAATGCTTTCAATATGATGTACAAAAGAAGCATCCCTTTTTAATTAACATATCTTAATTTTGATTAAAATATGATACATCACTCCGAAGTTGGCAACAAAGCATATGTAGGTCCCCCCAAATAAATGGTTATAAAAATCATGCAATTTTAGTAGTTTTGAAAGTTTGTGCAAGAGTTCAGTGGAAGACTTTGGCAATCTTACAAGATTTTAGCAATTTGGGTCGGGGCACCTGAGCTACTGATAAGATTCTTCAGTGATGTGCAGAAGATGAAAAGCTTGCTTATCTCTGCCTCAGTTAGTAACAAGTGCTAAGTGAAGCGCTACAATAATTGTTCTGGGCCAGTATGAGTTTTCGCTAAAAGGCCCAATCCCCCACAAATATAATAAAAAGTCATGAAACACCTTCATTGTCATATGTCATGCTGGCTACCTTGAGGAATAAATAAATAGGCCTCCAAATAAATAATATACATTTTCTCAGACACAGTGTATGTTGGAATACTGGAGTTATAAGAAATCCCAAGCAAGCACTTCTCACATTGCTATTAGCTCAAGTAGATGAATATGCATGCTGAGAGGAATACCTGGGACACTTTAGGTTCTCCACATCATACATACACAATGAATATACACATTGAGAGCTAGTTTCTCTATTCTGACAACTGAATCTTCCATGCCTTGCCCTAAGCCAGTGTTGTCCAAACTTGGCCACTTTAAGATGAGTGGACTTCAACTCCCAGAATTCCCCAGCCAGCCTGGGGAATTCTGGGAGTTGAAGTCCACTCATCTTAAAGTGGCCAAGTTTGGACAATACTGCCCTAAGCCAAAGTCATCTGGAGAGAAAAAAAATCATGTCTAAGTCTCATTAGTTATACAGAAATTATTAGATTTCTGGGGAAAAAACCAAAGTTATGAATCCAAAATTAAACTGAAGATGATAGTACTAAGCAAAAAATGCACAGCAGGACTGGGAATTAGAACTTGGACTTTGCAATCTGTTATTTCAGTATGGTAATCAGAATAAATGCCTTCAAACAATAGTTGGTAAGCATTATGGTCTTTTTGTAAGTGCCTTCATCTGCCAAGTTTTAGCTCACTTTTTTGTTGTTGTTGAGAGCAATAGTGAGGGAGTCATAATGTGAATTTAAGGAAATAATTTTAAATTCAAAAATGATAAAGAAAAGGAAACTGCTTGTTTCTGCTGACATTAAAGAAAGTCTAAGTGTTACCTGCTGGAGACACAAAAACCTTTTATGACTAGATTTTTTTTTTCTGCCAACATCACTGTTGGAGACTGGTAATAAGAAAAAACAAAATACTGTATGGTGAAATTAAATTTTAGCCCCAGCGTTTTTGCTATAGTTTTTTGTATCATTGCCTAAAGTGATATTTTTGGAAAAACAAAGAAAAGAATCCATCTTCTCTAGTAACCTTGTTGCTGTCTTGTGATCTATCTACCTCATAAAGCAGATTATAGCCTTGCAATGCATTAATTACAGATGCCTGTAATTACAGATGCCACATTCTTGTCCTCTCAATCTTTCTGTCATCTTCAGTACTTCGTATCAATCACGAGCAGGCATCCGTTCTCCTCCTACGCTGTACTCAGATAATTGTTAATCCCAGCCCTCGAAACAGATTCTAGCAGCCAAGAACTCACAGTTCTAGTCTGTTCAGATGGTTGAGGCCAGTCAGATTATTTGAAGAAAAGACTGTCTGTGGGTTAGATAATTTGAGGGAGCAGCAGCGATACTTCTGGCTTTCTGTATGACATTCTTAATAATGTGCTTTGAGAACTATTGCTGTCATCTTTTTTTCTTTTTCACAATAACCTCAATTACTTAAATTAGATCCTGCCTTCAGAAGGTAACAACTTTATACCTGCTATACTCCTATAATTAGTTTGAAATTCACATTAACTGTCAGTAATAATAATCCTGCGGACAAGAGAAAATGAAGGCATGGGAGTACTTTCCATTTGTTTAATGGACCACATTATGCGGACATTATACATTTTAATTAGATGCCGATTAAGCACTAAGTATTGACTTTATGTTTCATCTAAAGAGGTAACTAGATAGAAGAGATTAGTAATTCTTCTGGATATAAACATAATAAAAACATTTAAGTAATTCTCCTGGATATAAACACAAGAAAAACACTGCCTGCCTGCCTTCTAAATCTTTTGATCCTTGCATTTCTGATTTACCTGAACAGTAATTTAAAATGTAATTCTATACCAGCTCATAGTTTAGAAATTTAGTTACATGAGCTGTGCCCAAACTGGTGGGCTTGAGATAGGTTTGAATCTCTGCTGGAGTTTCCAGCTTGCATGGCCAGTGGGGAGGAGCTCACAGTATTAGGTAGGATTTTTGAATAATTTATGAGTATTAAGCTACACCATATATATATAAGCAGTACAATCAAATACAATTAGCTGTCATAATGAAAACTTGAATATGGATTAATGGAATCCAAACTGGATTAACTTTATTATCATTAGTATTAATATTATCCTGCCAGCTTGCCTGCTCCTTAGCAGATGCTTCTAGACAATCTAAAACTTTACAACCCTATTTAGAATCAGTTGAGAATACATGTGAGAGGGTTGTTATTTAACTTGTCAAATGCCCACTTTCCAAGCCAACAGTTTTACACCTCTTAAGCAACTGTTATGATGTGGTAATTTTCTCCAGACTGGGAGAAGCCCCCCCCCCAACTATAACCGATTTAGAAGGTGGAGCAAGGTGACTTCAGCTAAATAATGCATTTGCTTTCTTTCTTTCCATTCTATTTTAATTCTTTTAAAACCAATGAATGCGCAAATTAGAATAAGTAGAAGGTGACATTTTAAAACTGATTCCATCAAAACTGAAGTTGCTCTATATCTCAGTCTGTCTTCATGTGCACTGGCACTGGCTGTCCAGAGCTGAACTGTTTAGCCATAATGCACATTTATTTTTTTATTTATCAAATTTATATGGTCACCCATCTCACAAGAAGTGACTCTGGGTGGTGTACAATAATCAAGTAAAACAACAATTATATAAAAATAATCCTTATAAAAATATAAAACAATAGTTATTACAAATTAAAATATTATTACAAATTAAAATATACAAACCACAAGGCCCAGACAGTGCATATATCAACCACAATAGTGGAGCCATCTTAGGATGTCACTGGCTCCCTGGGACCCCCAAGCCTGGTGACATAACTGGGTCTTGAGGGCTTTCCTGAACATTAACAGAGGTGGAGCTAGCCTAACATAAGGCAGGTGCCACGGCAAAGAAGTCTCTCCTCCTGGGACCCATCAAATATAAGTCCCTGGGGGAGGGTACCTGCAGCATGCCTTCTCTGCCAGATCTGATGGGACGGGCTGAGGTAATCAGGGAGAGGCGGTCCCTCAGATAACCCGGTCCCATGACATGAAGGGCTATAAAGGTTAAAACCAGCATCTTGAATTGGACCTGGAAGCAAACTGGCAGCCAGTGCAGCCTGTGGAGCAAAGGTGTGATATGTGCTGTTCTGGGAGCACACATAACTGCATCCTGCACCAGTTGAAGCTTCTGGATACTCTTCAAGGCAACCCCACATAGAGTGCATTACAGCAATCCAATCTGGAGGTGACTAGGGCTTGAATGACTGTGAGCAAAGCCTCCCGATCCAGGAAGGGGCACAACTGGTACGCAACATGACGCTGTGCAAAGGCCCTCCTAACCACGACTGCCACCTGCTCTTTGGGCAGGAGTTGTGAGTCTAGGAGGACCCCCAGATTGTGCACCAGTTCTGTCTGGGGCAATGCAACCCCCTCCAGCACCAAAGATGGCATAGTCCTAAAACCAGAAGGCCCCCAAACCCAAAGCCATTCAGTCTTGCCAGGGTTCAGCTGATGCCTGTTGCTCCCCATCCAGACCCTCACAGCCTCCAGGCACCGGGATAAGACATTCACGGCATCGCTTAATTTACTAGGGGGAGAGATATATAATTGGGTGTCATCAGTGTGCCAGTGGCCTCATGTAGATGTTAAAGAGGAGAGGAGAGAACCCTGCAGCACTCCATGCAGTAGAGGCTGAGGGCGGGACCTCTCCTCCCCAATCACCACTGACTGGAAATGTCCCTGGAGAAAGGAGGTGAACCAGCAATGCTTCCTTTAGCCCCAGTGAATATAATTTCCTTATTTCAGTATCTCCTTTGCTTAGTTTTATGAAAAAAATCTAGCACAAACAAGAAAAAAAACCTGTCAACTTTGGAGGATTTATTATTATACCAAGAATAGAGTCAGCTTTCTCACTTTATGGACTTAACTCATTTCCAGATATGACTTTAAATAGATGCTATGATTTCCTCTGAAATCCTGTAAGATGGTTACAGTTGATTCCTGAAACCTAATCCAGAGTTGCTCATGGGATCAGTTTCAGTTAGTGGGACCTGAAAACACTCGGAAAGCTGACATTAACTACTTGTATGTTCAACATTTGCCCATTCTGGTTAGTTGTACCTCACTAAAGGCATGGATCTAAACCAGGGCGGCAAACTTTTATAAAAGGGCCAGATTCTGCCCCTCCTCCACCTCTGTGGGCATGGCTGGCAGGTCTGCAGGCCAAGAAGCATGGCAGCCATTGGATGACGCCAGCCTGCCGGCAAGGAGACCGCTGCCAGACTGCCACAGCCACCTAGGATGTCCTGGCACTGCTCTTGCCCTGGAGCTCAGCTAAGGCTCAGGTCTGGCAGTTGTCGCCTGCCTGCCTATCCAGTCTTTGATCGCAGGTTAGAGATTTGGCCCATGGGCTGTAGTTTGCTGACCCCTGATCTAGAAGATTATTAAGGCTCTCTCTAAGAGAGGAAGTAGTCCCAGTTATTTTGAATTAGGCAATTCTGTTCCCTCTCCTAAAGAAACTCTCTTTGGACCCATCCTATTATCAACCCAGTTGATCCGAGATCTGGGCCATTAAGTACCAGTCTATTCTCCCTTTTAAGCATTATGCCATGGCTAAGGTGCAGTTAACTAAAGTTCCTCAGTTTAATCCACAAGATCTGATATTCTTAAAAGAATTTATAATCAGATCCTCTTAATGAAGCCAACTGAAGATGATCTTCAACAGGCCCCAATATTTAGATTCTTACAGAGAAAAAAGGATCATCCTCACAGTTATCAGCCCTCACTTTGCTAAATCATCAGCTGACGTGTTCCAACATTATTATTTATATGAAATGTGCAGAAACATTTTAGGCTGAATCCCACTCTGGTCCTTTGAGTTGATACTAGTAAGGAGTATTTACAGGAGGTAAATAAGAACAGGATAAAAAAAATGGATGGGACCAAGATAGAACTAAATTGGATTTAACTGAATTTAAATGAAATACAACCATTATGTTGCTCCCCATATAGTAAATGATTTGTCTAGTCATTTATTTGGTGGCCACTTTATAAGAACACCTATGGGAGCCTCACTTAAAGTTTTGGAGGGCACGTATAACGCCGAGGCTTCAGATCCAAGGTAATTTTGGAGGCAATCAGATGCAAAACATTTGCAAGCAGCCATTTCAGATGGCATACAGAGATTTCTTTAAAGCTATCCTATATCTTTGGTATAATTTTCATTTATCCTTTTTTTCTTATTTGTTTGTTTATATAAATTATATGGCTGCCCGTCTCACAAAACCTGTCTACAACATAAAACCCATGACACTTTTTAATGCATCTTTCAAATTGCCTTCAGTGGAAGCTTCCCCAACAATGCTTTATTATATTCTGTCCCATTGTCATTCAATATACAGCTGTAATTCTGTATGATCAGATTTTAAAAGGGGGCTGAAAATCTAATATAAACAAGCCATCCTTGTGATATCTGCAGAGTCAAGAGACAGATTGTTAGACACTAGTTTTGCCCATTTTGCAAGTGTGCCTATAATTTATTTTTAACATGCTATGCCCAAGGGCAAGCCCTCACATGGTGATGGAGAACCTGACAGAAGATCAGAGAAACTGGTACAACTGTGAACTTAAGGGGCAAATGTCTGTTCCAATTATGAGTTACTTGCCTTCTCTCCCCAATATTTACAGTGCTCAGAGATGGAAGAGTGTATCAGAGATGGCATAGGGTATCTCTACACTGCCTTCCATAAATTCACTCACATTTCTCTCATGCATTAACTGGATTCTTTTTATTCCTTTCCATTCTTTTGATGCAAACAATAAACAGATCCCTTTTTCTCCTTTTGCTTCTGTAATTTCTTACAGACTCAAAATAGTCTGTTTCTTTCCTATCCTACATGAATGTTCTGTAGCTTGTTCCTGTAGCTTGTTTGAGGGATACACCTGGTTACATCTACCCGTCCCATCAGGACCAGCAGGAGAGGCATGTTATGGGTCCCATCTACGAAAGAGTGTAATCTGGTGGGACCCAGGAAGAGAGCCTTTTCTGCTGTGGTGCCCGCCCCATGGCACATCACCCCCGCCCCTCGCTGGCCTTTAGGAAGGCCCTGAAGGCTTTGCCACTGTGCTTGGAGGTCTGGCAATGGTTTTGCTGAGCTTCACGCAAGGATGGATTTTGCCACTGACCATTGTTATTTTTGTTTTAAAGTGGTAATTGATAGTTCTGTATGTCTGTATATCGGTTTTTAACTTTTTCTTAATTGGATTGTTGTCTTCAGCTGTTGTGAGTCAGCCAGAGTCACTTAGGTGAGTTGGGCGGCCATACAAATTGAATAAATAAATAAACATTCCATAAACAATGCATGTGACCTCAACAATTATTTCTTCTGTATCTTTATTTTGAGTACAAGGCATGGGAGAGAAGGGGCAGTTGGGAGGTGTTGAAAATTAATTTGCTCTGCATCTTTTTCAGTGAGTCGCTTAATTTACTTTTCCTGTACTAATATATAGATTGGAACACAGTTATGAATTGGATTGTATGCTTCTTTGTTGATGCAACCATTGGCTTGAGACTTGTGTGGAAAAAAGCATGTATTGGAGAAAATTGATGAGAGAAATGTGTTTTTGGAGGACTGTTGCACCTTAAATTGAATACATTAAGAAAATTGAATACACTTCTACATTTTTAGTTCTATATCTTTTTCTTGTTTAAATTCAGCGGCTGATGAATGGACTGGTCTTATCATTCAATATATGCCAAACTGACATGGACCGGAAATAGAATTCTTTAGCCATTTAATTTATTGAGATCAATGCAGGGGTTGAATGCAGAAAGTCCCAAAGTCCTAATTCTTAGTATCTCCTTGAGCAAAGGTCCTGCCTGAACTAGAAGGTTATATGTGAGTTAAGCAACTTGTCTCAGAAAAAGATAAGTTCATCTGATTGAAAACAACAGTCAGGTGAAAAGTGACTGTATGCTTTACTGCTGCTGCTGCTGTAGATTTGTTATATTCAAAGAGGCACTGCACATCTTCCATACTGCTTTGAAATGGGCTAGATTTGTATATAACACAAATCCTTCAATGAGTTAAGGCACTTATGGAATCTGATGCTTTTGTCCAACTGATGAAAGCAGCATTGCAATGTCCCAATGCAGACTCCATCCCTTTCGTGTGTGAGTGTATGCAATGACACACTGCACATACAAAAGGGACAGAGCTTGGATTACAATGGCTTTTGCCATTTGCGGACTACTCTGTCTAAAATAAATCTTAGTGATAAAAATCTCACTGATGTAAAAAGTATTTTCTGAATTGAACTCTCTAGAGGCAAAAATTGCAGCTTTATTTTTACCATCTTTCTGTTATGTGTGGTGCAGAAAAAATGTCACAGGTCTGCATTGTTGGCAACTTGTTTCTGTTGTGGTTGCTGCTGTTTTCAATTCTGTATTTATTTGTTTGTTTGTTTGTTTAAAATTCAGATACTGCCCATCTCACAAAAAAGTGACTTTTTATATATGCACTCCTGCAACATTTTATGCCACAAAAGAGCATCATGTTTTTTTAATGTTGGACTTGGATGCTATTTGCTGGAGTTTTCTCTTGGGTTAACTCTGAACTAGAAAAGTAGCTTTTAAAAAAAACCTTTGTGAATATCATTTTTGCAATGGTAGACCTTGCTGATTCATACTACAATCCTATACAATTAGTACCTTTTGTTGTGATCTTAAAAGAATCTACAACTTTGTGGGTTGGTGGCTACATATAAAATGTAAAGTTGTATCCGACCTATTCAACAACTCCAGGAAACATATTTTTTGGTTGTCATGGCTACTTAAGAAGAACTGAACTCAGTTTCTTAGTTTCTGTCTTCTAAGCAGGAAGCAGAATTGAGATTCAGTTAACCTTTTACATTTTCAGAACTGGGGGGTAGGAAGGTATGATGGGAATCATAGCTTTTTCATCCTGAAATGTTGTGAGTCTCATTTGTGAGATGGTGGCTACATAAATTTGCTAAATAAATGAAATAAATGACTAATCCATTCACTCTCCATTCTCCTTGTTGACTTCAAATTTTGGCCAAATTTTGAGATGTTTGTTTCTTCTCCCATTTTTTGCTTGTTATGCTGGCTCTCCTGATGAACTTGCTCTAGCCTTGTTAGCTCAATCTTTAATGCACTGATCTCTATATGCAAGGAATGGTAGTCAGCTGCTCCCTCATTCTAAGCTGAGTTGGTGAAGAATTGATTTCCATATTGTCATGGTGTGACTGAGTTCTTTTAGAACTGGAGATGCATTTAGCTTTACACGGATGGTAACTGACCCAGAGAAACCAAGACAGTGCAGGGTTTTATGCTTCTTCTTTACTATAAACAGCAAACTATTTGCAATTGGTATTTAGAACAAGATCCCAGCTTTTAACCAGTGTCAGGTTTCTTCTTAAGTCTCCCTCCCAGAAACTATTCCCCTCTAACTCTCTTCCCGAATGCTTAACTTCCTCCCCCTTCATTTCATCTCCCTCCCCTATTTCTGGGATTATAAATAATGAGTAAAAGAACGAATGTGCTAGATGTATGAAAGAGTGTGCTCAGTGCTGCTCATCTCCTTTCCTTGGATCCACTCAGCCAATCATTGTCTGCGTCTCCTCCAATGGGGGAAGAACCTCTCTCAGGAGTCCTCTGCCCAGTCATTCCCCACAGACTAGGGCTTCACCAAAGATAGTCATCTCCCTCCTTCCCGTTTTGGACCTTGCGTCTCTCTGGGAATTTGCTTCTCTTCCTCCAGGGAAGCCACCCATGGACTTTTGTTCTTCTCTAACCTAGGAACTGGCAACTGCTCTTCACACTCACAAACTTTACTCTCCAGACTTTCCCTTCTACAACAGTCTTTGTAGTTTTCTCTCCTTGTTTCTCCCCTTGTTTTCTATCTTCTTCTTCCTCACTCCAATTTTGGGTAGGCCAGCAGCATTTCCCCCAGTAAATGAGGAGGTGGGTCTCCCCCCAGGGCTCTAGTCCCCATCACCTATATACTGTACAAGGCTGGACCAATGGGAATGCTGTCTGCCCCACAACAGCCCTGGCTATTAGCCAGGTGAGCCCATCAGCCCTCATGACAGTACATCTGCACTTCAAGCCTAGAATCAAGCTTCCTCTCCCCTTTTTCTTTCTCCTTTTGCTGACTCATGCCAGCACAACTGCAGCCCTACCAAACCACTAAAAACCATATGCCACACAATTGTCTGAGGTGGGGAGTCTTTGTACAAGTACAAAGGGTCTCCAAACAGAAGTATTTGCATGCACATGAAGGCTTCCAGCTGTCGATAACTCACCTGTGCATGTGGAGATTGGCTTTTTTGTGACATCAGCTCAAATGGAGACTAGAGCAGTTACTCACTGTTATTTACATGTTGAGATCTCCGTGTGATGGTAACACCTGAACAGACTTCTTTTGTAGCATTCTGGTTGCTTCTAATAAAGGAATGTATTTCTCAAGGGCCAAGAAAGTATTGTTTATTCATTTTTGAAGCTCACCTAACAACAATTTAAACTAGTAACAAAAAGTCTTCAGAGGCCCACAGTATGTTGGACATTAAAAATAAATTGATCGTGTGCCATCAAGTCATCGTTGACTCTTAGCAACCACATATATAGATTTTCTTCATGATGTTCTGTCCCTAACCTGGTCTTTCCAATGGGGCACCCATTGCCATTGTAACTGAGTCCATCCACCTTGCTGCTGGTTGTCCTCTTCTTCTCTTTCCTTTCACCTTTCCCAGCATTAGAGCCTTCTCCAAAGAGATAGGTCTTTGCATAATGTATCCAAAGAGTAGGATAATTTGAGCCTGGTCATTTGTGCCTTGAGTGAGAACTCTGGGTTGATTTGTTCACTGATCCATTTCTTTGTTTTCTTGGCTGTCCACAGTATTCTCAGGAGTCTTCTCCAACACCAGAGGTCAAAGGTGTCAATACTCTTCCTATCCTGCTTCTTCAACTTTTGCTTTCATAGAGTGTCACAGAGAATACCATGGTTTGTACAATTCTGATCTTTGTAGGTACAGAAACATCACAGCATTTGAATATCTTTTCCAAGGCTTTCATCACTGCTCTGCTAAGTGCTAGTGTGCAGCTAGCATGACTGCTTGTTCCTTTACTGTTGATGGTCAATCCTAAAAGGCAGAAGCTATCCACCACTTTGATATCTTCACTGGTTATTCTGCCTGTTGTCATTAGTTTAGTCTTCTTTATATTTAATTTTAGTCCCATTTTTTCACTGTGTCCCTTGACTTTTATTACTAGAGAGTTTGCAGATCCTTTGCATCTATCAGGGTAAATGTATTTCTTAAGAACAGAGAAAGCTATTTTTTGTTTGTTCATTTTTGAAGCTTACCCAGCAACAATTTTAGACTAGTAAAGAAAAGCCTTCAGAGGCCCAAAATATGTTGGACATTAAAAATAAATTTATGTTACCAGTGAAGGCCTTGATGAGCTAATTAGAACACAGGGGTAATGTAAATGTGGCTGCTGATAGGAGTATTTGTGAAATATTATGCTCATGCTGATGTTTAACAAAAATAAAAAGAAGGGGGTATGTTGCATGTCACATCATGTATTTAACCTTAATTAGATGCTGACAATCTGGAACTAGTTTGAATTAAAATGGCCACACAGAAATAGACAAAAAATAGGATTTGTGTTGCTTGGGAACTGATATATGCAGGGATGTGTGCATATTGAGCTTACTGGAATAATTAATATTACTTGATAAAGGATTAGTGAAATTATTACAATGACATTTATTCTATGCTTGAAAGAGACCTGCTTCCACATGAACATAGTTAAAGTATATGCAACACACAAATACACATAGACATGCATACACACACACACATATATATATATGAATGAATGAATGAATGAATGAATATGAATAAAATAGGATGTAATAAATAGGATATTGAAAAAGGTGCAAAAAAGTGTATGTGAAGTCATCAGCCTTTTTTAATGAGGAAGGGCTATGGAGAATGAGCAAGATGATCAGCAAGAATTACCTAAAAATTAGCTCTGGTTATGTTAACTGAAAACCTTACATTGATTTATCTGTGAAATTTATTTATTTGTAATCTCAATCCCAAGACTGAGGGTGGTTTACAAGAATTAAATCCAATAAAATACTGTAAAATCTAATTCAGTGCCATAGATGTACACTATGGCACAACATTCCACAATACTAAGGCACAACACTCCTTTAACCACCCCCAATAAAATCCCAACCCCAAACAGGAGCCCAGCCTTACCTTTAAGATTCATAAACCCACCTAAAAGGTATCATTTTTACCCTCTTGCAGAAGGCAGTAAGGGGGCTGGGCCCACTCTAGGGGCAAGGATTCAGAGCATTGGGGCCGCCATGGAGAGTGCTGCAGTGTGGCACACGCTTAGGAAGGCCGAGGAAAGAATATGCTGCATCTTAGGGGCTTCTTGCCGTGCTGCGCCTCTGGGGCTGCAAGCTTTTTGCAGCCCCACGGCTGCAGCGTACCAGGAAGCCCTTTTGTTCCATGCTATTGGGCTGGGCTTCAAAAAACAAAAAGCCCCAGAGCTGCAGCAAGCCAAGAAGCCACTTTGGGCCACATGAAGCCCAGCCTCAGTGCTGCCCAGCAGGACAGCACAAAGGTGCCACACCCCAGGAAGCCCCAACAGTGCGGCATAAAGCTGCTGTGCCCCAGGGAGCCCCAGCTGCCCCAGCCCAGTCCCAGCCACCCTGCACTCCAAGCCCCCTGCCACCCTGCACTCTGCCACCCTAGCTGACCTTCGCAGTGTTCTTGCTCCTGCTGCTGACCAAACCTGCCCAGCCTGGCCCTTTGGAAGGCAGCTGCAGGTCAAGGGAGTCCATCTTCCCCAGGTCTTGCAAGGAAACCACCATGTACAGCCTTGGGAAGAAAGCCTCGTGCAGCCAGCAGCTGCCTCGTGAAGGGCCAGGCTGGGCATGTTTGGTCAACAGTGGGAGCAAGAATACAGCGAAGGTCAGCTATGGCGGCAGAGGCCACGGAGTGCAGGGGACCAAAAGGGCGTAGATGGGGGGAGATAGGTGGGGGAAGCTGAAGTGCCCCTGTACTCATAAGTGTGGGCAGGCTGCCAAGTACTCAAATTTTGATCACGTGATCGTGGGGGTGCTGCAATGGCCATAACTTTGGGGACCAGTTGTAAGTCCCTTCATTCAGTGCTGTTGTAACTTCAAACGGTTGCTAAATGAATGGTCGTAAGTTGAGGACTACTGTATCTTATATGAGATACTTTAGGAAAGGATCATATTAAATCAGATGTTTATATGAGAAATATAATGTAAATATGACATGGGAATATATAAAGTAATGAAGTAGTGGCAGTGATATTCAAAAAGAACTGAACCAAATGTTCTTGAAGATAATCCAATAAATGACAGGATTATATCAACAAGAATGACTGAATGTCCAGTGAATATAGATGTTATTTAAGTTCTATGTACTAATGAGTAACTGGAATGCCTGTGTTGGAGATAACCTGGAAGTACAGGAATATTTGAACAGGGAGTTTTGTGAAAAGAAGTCTTTGTTGCCAAAACCTCCTTCAAGCAACCTAACCCAGACTTGAAACATGGACATCAACAGATGCACAGCATCAGAATCAAATCAGCTTCACAATACAAAAGAGAGGATGGAGAAGCACAGCCAGAACACATTCAGGTTCACGAAGAGGTCATGAATTAATGATGTCAATTATACAAGTCAAACTTAAAAAATGAAAGGGGATAGTATGTCAGCAAGATCTGAACATATACAGTCAGAACATCAGTGTAAGAAACAGATTCAGAATGCTTAATTTATTTGAAAGAGAACCTGATGAACTATGGGAAAAACCAAACCAGAAAAATTCAAAAAATTCAAAAAGGAAAAGATCCAAGTGGCTTTCAGAACAAGCGATTATGCCAGCCAAAGAAAGGAGGAGGATGAAAGCCTTAGGCCACAGGAATGACATACAACAACTGTTTGCAGTCTTCTACCAATCCCGAAAAGACAAGAAGGTATTTTCTATCAAGAATCTTAACCAGCGGAGGCAAGTCACAGGAGATGTTTGAAAAACGAGAGATGCTTTTCAGTTGATCAGAGAAATTACAGCTAGGCTAGAATACTCAAGAGTAATCGCAGGAAAAATCTAATGCAGGAAAATGAGTTTAAGGGAAAATCGAAATACTATACCATATTGAAACTGAAGAACATTTGCAGACAGAGAATATATTCAGAAACCAACCCTATCAGAAATGAGGCGAGGCAAGCAAATAGGAGAGCACCAGGGACAGAGGAAAACCCTTTGCGCTGTTTAAAGCTGCAAAAGAGGAAATTAAAGTGCTCATAGCTATATGTCTACAAACGTGAGCAAGGCGGTAAGGCCTTTTTTGTTTTTGTTTTTTGGGTGCCTTCGAGTCAGCGTCGATCCCTGGCAACTGCCTGGACTAGTTCATGCAGTTTTCTTGGCAAGGTTTTTCAGAAGTGGTTTGCCATTGCCTCCTTCCTAGGGCTGAGACAGAGGGACTGGCCCAAGTTGTCTGTCTGTCTGTCTGTCTTTCTCTCTTTGTCACATTTATATAGCCACCCATCTCACACAAAGCAACTCTGGGCAGCATACAACACTTAAATAAAATAAGTCAATAAAAACAAGCATTATAAAAAGATAAAGAGTTATTACTACAAGAAACTTTATAACAATTTTTTTAAAAATTGTTTTGTACCTAAGGTAGGACTAGAATTCATCATCTCTCCGTTTCTAGCCTGGTGCCTTAACCACTACACCAAACTGGCTCTCCTGAGGCCTGTAGTGCAGAGAATATTCCTATATTGAAGCAAGAAGATGCAAGAGAATGTGCACTGTTGTTGCTTTATTTCATCACACAAGCAGTTTTACATAAGTTCATAAAAAAGAAGATACATGGAAAGAGAAATGACAGAACAGGCAAGTTTCACAAGAGGTAGCAGGATATGAGCAGGACTGTGTATATCAGGAGTTTCAATTTCAAATTATTAGGAATGCTGCCTGAAGATTAATTCTGAAGCCTTTTCATACCCCAATATGGAAATCTCTAGCTATTCAAAAACATAACTACAAAACAGTACTTAAAAAAAAACAGAACTGCCAAGCATTTCACTTGGCTGTTTAGTTGGCAGCTATTTTTCATTAACTCAGGCAGTCCCAGCCTCCTGACTCATCTTCCTTGGCCAAGACTCATCTCCCTGCTGCTCCTAACCAAGAAATGGCATCACATCAGAAGTACCCACATAAAGAGAATCATCACCGACATCTCTCTCTTTCTCTCTGTTTGCCTGGCAGAGTCCTTCCCTCCCCCTCCCCCAGCAGAGAAATCTTATTAGCTTGCTCACTGTCCTTCCCATTCCTCATCTGGCAGAGAGACCCTCATGGTGGAGCAGCCAGACTTTCCTCCTTTCTTCCCTTGGATAGTCCCAGCCTGTTTTCTCTGGCCAAGGGACACCTCCCTGTCGCTCCTGATCAACAGCCTCAGAAGCAATCCCACCATGGAATTAACCATGAGAATAGGAAAGAGTTCCCACAAGGTGGTGCTGTTCAGTACAAGAAACCTCTGTGTGCCAACCTCTAAGCCACCAGGCTGCTAGTACCTTGCCACTCTTCTTCCTGGAGCACTTCTATTGCCAAGCGGTGCATCTGTATGTGTGCAGTGTCCTGACCTAGCTGAAAACTCCTATAATGGATTATTTTAGGCCACAGAAAATAGTTGGAGGATATGTGGTTTCTTGATCACAAGTTTGGGACCCCAGGTAATAGGTTGTGGCAGGATGTAGAACACATTGGGGGTAATAGGTATGCCAGAACACCTGATTATTCTTCTGAGGAATCTTTTCAAAGAATAAGAAGGTACTGTAAGAAATCAGTTTGGAAAAACATAAGAAAGGAAGTGAGATGTGGATGTATTATCTCCTTATATGCTTAATTTATACAGTGGTACCTCAGGTTACGAACTTAATTCATTCTGTGACTCTGGTCGCAGCCCGAATTGGTCGCAACCCGAAGCAAATTTCCCCATAATGTTCAATGTAATTACCGTTAATCCGTTCTGGCATGGAGGACAGGGAGGCAGCTATTGCTTGGAGGGAGAGTCCCCCTACCTACGACCACGTGCCGGGGTGGAAAATGGCTGCGGACCACATGTCAGGGGCGGAAAAATGGCTGCGGACCATGTGTCAGGGGCGGAAAATGGCGCGGACCATGTGTCGGGGCGGAAAAATGGCCACGGACCATGTCACGGGAGGGAAAATGGCCACGTATCCTGTTCGTACCCCGAGGCAGAGTTCACAAACCGAGGCAAAATTTTGCGGCCGGAGCTGGTCGTAACCCAAAAAGTTCGTTAACAGAAGCGTTCGTAACCCGAGGTTCCACTGCATAGAAATGTAAAACACACAATTTTAAAAGACAACAGCTGAAATCAAAATGAGAGACAAAACACTAATGATCTGAGAAATGCAGGTGATACCACTTCATTAGCCACAAGTAAAGAAGACTTAGAAGAGCTCATTATGAAAGGAAAGATGAAGTGTGAAAAAATCCAGGTTAATGTTACATTTTAGAAAGGGAAGAGTAATGTCAGTCAGCATGCTTGGTGAATTTACACTAGACCATCCACGACAGCAACTTTTCCCAACCTTTTGACCTGGGAGGAACCCTTGAAATAATTTTCAGGGAACCCTGAATAAAAATAAATAAATAAAAACCAAAACTTTACAATACAGTTCACTTCTAACCTACACAATCCACATTTTACAAGGTTTATACAACAATAGCAAAGAGGCAGGCTGGCAGCTGAGTCACGGCGTGTAAAATATCCCACCACCGTGAGTGCTAGTATTGCACAACACATGAAGTTCAGAAAAAGGTGTCTTGTTTTGTTCAGTCACGATCCTTGCAAAATCCTGGGGTTCCACAGAACTCCATTTGAGAAGGGCTGCATGAGAGGGTGAAGACTTTTTTCCTCCTTTGGCTCAAAAATAGATAATAGTATGCTGGAGAAATAAAGAGGACATTAATCCTAAGAAAGAAGGCAAGGATAAACTTAGATAAGATCATGAAGGATAAGAATATTTCTGTGGCAACAAAAAGCAGAATAATATCTTTCCAGTGAACGTTGGCAACTGAGAAATAAGAGAGAACAATAGATCCCTTCTAATTACAGTTTTGGAGGTGGTTTCTAAGAGAGTTCTTCAAGAAGAAGCAAGCAATCAATGCTGGATCAAATAAAGACTAATTGCTCTCTGGAAACAACAGGCGAGCAGAAACTCATATACTTTGGGCGTATGATGTGAATGGATGATTCACTAAAAAAAATCCACTATGCTTGGCAAAGTTGAGGGAAGTAGGAAGATAAGAGATAAAACAGATGGATGATATCAAAGAGATTACAGGACTGTCCTTCAAAAGAGCTACTAAATATTACTAGAGGCTGGTTAAGATTGCAAGCATTTTTCTGTGCAGTCGCCAGGTGCCAAACATTGCTTGATAACACTTAACTAAGTATGACTGAGGTCCCTGTAGCCTTGATGCAGCTATGGCCAATGCATCATACATTTAATTGGTATGTTTTTTCTTTTTCTGATCTAAAGGCTTAAGTCACTGGTGGTGCATCAGTGGACACAATCTGCTGGATTCTTTCTTCTTTACCCAGCAGCGAGAAGAACAGCAGTAGGAAGAACAGTACTTACTTTGGTTTTTGCCATTTCTATTTGTTGCAGATGGCTTCCCCAACAATAAAGCTCATTTATTTCCTGTGGCCAGTTGATCATGTCAAAATCATAGACTAAATTTGGAATCTGTGTATCACTATAAAATTGTTTCTCATGCCTCAATCCAGAATATGAAAAAAAGAGATAATTTTGCATGTTGTAATGATTGCGCACATCTGGCTTGCATGAACAGGGAGTTATTATTTATACAATTTAACATATACATCTTACAATCAATTAGCTATAAGGATTAGCCTTCCATCTCAGTATATGTCTGAGAAAGAAGTAGACACGGACAGGGTCAAACACCATGCCCACCAGGCCACTGCTTCTCTTTTTGTATCACAGCTCTGTGACCTTCTGCCTTTGTGTGATCTAAGTTCACCCCCTATTTTCCATACATTTACCAGTAGTTCTTCAGCATCAAGCTGGCCAGGACCAAGCAACTTCGGCATCCTTTAAAGCATGGCCAATAGTGAAGGACATGGAGAACTGTAGTTTAACAAAAGCTGGCATTCCAGAAGCTCCCTACCCCTAACTTAGGCACTGCTAATAATTTAAAACATGGAGTAAAATAGAAACTTGCAATGGCCACACTGATGAAAAAGGGTGAACTGAGGTCAAAGAAGTTATACCTGATAAAGCATACCTAAGTGAATAATCTGTCTTCCATAATACTGATTCATTTCACAAAGTGTAGCATAACTATCTGGGAAAAACATGCTGCCCTTCCCTGACTTAGCCCATGGCGTAATGTCTAGATGCCAAGCTAAATCAAATCAAGCAGTAAAGCAAAATGTAAGATGATCTAGTCCGTCCTATCTTACATCTTTTGCTTCCAAAGCCTTTTAGTATAGTTTCAAAATTCCCCTTCTGTTTCTCTTTTAATGGTCTTCCTGTGTATTCCCCATACTCTTCATCAGTATGCATACAGAGTTTGTACCTTTTCACAGCTGAAACTGTTTAAAAGGGATTATTCTCACCTACTCTCCTTTCACTTCCACAATGTCTTGTTTCCTTAGCTGCTAAACTAGCACATTTCTGAGACACATACACAATGTCAAATTCACTCTGGGTAAATGGAACAGCAACAGAGAATCTGCTCATCAAATAAGACTGTTTTTTAAATGACATTTATCATATTCAAAGTATACTTACCAGTGTTTAGCCTATCATCTTTGACAATAAAATAAATGATTGTTTACTTTCAGATGACTGCCCATCTATAGGCATATCAATGAATTTTGTTGTTGTTGTCCAGTCGTTAAGCCGTGTACGACTCTTCGTGACCCCATGAACCATATTGCGCCAGGCCTTCCTGTCCTTCACTGCCTCCCTGAGTTTACTGTTTCACGCTCATTGCTTCAGTGATGCTATCTAACCATCTCATCCTCTGCCGTCCTCTTCTCCTTTTGCCTTCCATCTTTCCCAGCATCAGGGTCTTTTCCAAAGAGTCCTCTCTTTGCAATATCAATGAATTCAAGGCCACAATTGCTAATGACCACATGGTTTCACAGTAAGATTTACATACCAATTGATATGTAAGAAAAATTCTTGGATATTGACTGTTTTGTTTTTAGTTTTTAACTGGATATTAATTAAACTGCCCAGAGTCAGCCTGGAGCTGGGCTGTGCCCCAACCAACCAACCAACCAACCAACCAAGAAAGAAAGAAAGAACGAACGAACAGGTATGGCCCAGAATACATCAGATTTCCATATTCATTAATAATATTCATAGTCTTCTTCTTGGCAACTTTTAAAATTAGGGCAGAATTCCTAGACTTAAAGCCAGACATCTAGTCAAGTCCTTCTGAGATTCTGACTTCATTTAACTCTACATTCTCTTTGACCTACAGAACAAGAATACTGCCAATGCATACATTTATAGAGTTATTACTGGTTTTTATTTTTTGGTTTAAGGGTTTCTGTTGTTTTTACCATTTTGGGCAGCACCCGTGATTGTTGTTCCAATATGGCAAGTCTTTTAAAATAAATAAATAAATTTCATACATTGAATGTAAACTGATCTACATGAGTGTTTTACTTTAAAAGCAAACACTCCACCATCTTGGCTCAAAGTCAGTTCTGGAAAAGGTACTGGGCCAGCAACTCTAATTTAGATTATTATGTGTTCTTCTATAATACTGCTTCTTGTTGGCTCCAAAAACACCCACAAGCCTGGGACATGATGTATATATGTAGGTATGTGTATAGTTAAGCAGGTGTCCATATTTAGCAAGATGAAGTCAATCTGGAATGGTGGTGTCACCAAGGGTGGTAAAAAAAGTAAAAAATTGTGGTTGTGGCAGCATGTGTTCACACATAAAGGGGTAGACTTCCAACTGCTGCCACAACCACCATATGCACATTTTTGACATTCCCCTCCCCACTCCACCCCCAATGTGCTAATTTAGAAACAACTGTTTATTCAGCCAACAAAGGTAAAGACAAGAGGCCAGGCAGATTAACCAATGGCATAAGCTTTGATTGCCAGGCAGAGCCTATTAAGGAAAGAGAAAGGCCCCTCAGCAGCAGCCACTTGATCATGGCAAGAGTTCCTGTAAATGAAATAGGATTTGTCTTGGGCTCTGCCAGCCGATAGTATATGCTGGATTTCTCTTTAAAACCAATTGCAACAGACGCACAAGGCATGAAAGCCTGGGATTCTCTCCAAGGCAAGGTTCCTTTTTTGATGAGGACATTGTAAATGGGTTGTTTCTAAACTTGTTACAGGTCATGGGCATGAAAAGCTTTGATGTGCCAAGAAAAGCACGTTGGAAGCTTTTGCATAATCAATATTTCCTGACATTGGGAGCTGTTTGTAGTCAAGAGGAAGATCTTTCTTTCTTCCTTCTGCTTAGGAACTCTTTGTATTTTATGCTCAGACATTGTCAGAAACCAGCCAGAGAAGCAGTATTAACCATTCCTTCTCACCCATGACAGATAAAAACAGACCCATTTGAGTTGCGTTAAACTAAACGTGGATTTAGCATGGATCTGCCAGTTCTCTCTCTATAAAGGCAGGGGCTGCTTCATAGCACTGAGGAGCAAAGTCTATTATTTCCAGGTCCACTTAGGAGTACCATCTTGGGGAAACAAGGGGCTGAGTTTTTAACATCCACCACATATATGAAAGAGCAATGGTTTCAATTTTCCTCTTTCCTACATATAAACACAAACTACATTATTAAGGGCTTTGTTCTCACTGCCCCTTTAAACACAAAGGTAGGGAAATAAAAGTGTTAGGTTTCAGCTTCTGTAGATATGGATAATGACAAGAGAATCTGTGATTTGCAGTCCAAAACACCTAGAAGGCATCAAGCTGCCCCTACACTTTGGGTACATTTAATTGGAACGCATTCTGCCTTGTTGCAACAGAAAGCAGCATTCAGCCAAGCTTGGTTGATTTGGAGGAGCTAAAGCAGGGTCAGATCTAGTTAGTACTTGGAAGTCCATCTGGAAATTCCAAAGCAAGTGGATTCTACTGGGAAGTTGAAACAACCTCCCAAAAAAGGCAGTGGCAAAGGACTTCTGTATTGTTGCCAAGAAAACAACAAATCATCATGAGTCAAGCTCAAGTCAAGCTATATTCCAACTTATTATCCTGCTATGCCTCAAAAAACAGTCTTGTACTTGTCATTACATTTTCAGAATTGCAACTTGCCAATACCTATACTAAATGCATTTCACTTCTCTTTATGGGAAGTACTTTAAGCTTTATAGGCATGCCAGAATAGCTTTACAAAAGTTATTTCCAGGGAAAATGTCTATTGTTGCCATTGTTTATTGAAATGCACGTTTTCTTGGAAATAAGTCCAACCAAAAACATTGGGTTTTTCCTCTCACATAATCCACACATGGGTCTGCAGCCTTACTTTTTGATGATAAATAAATGGAGCCAGGTACTGCAGGTATGTTGATAGGTGGATAAAAAGCATATTGTTTGAAAGCATATTCAGAATTCATAAGACATTACCAAGCAAATGCAATGTTCTGTTCTACAAGACGAAATCCCAGCTCACAGCACACACCTGTAGAAGAGTCCCATTCTACCTCTTTTTCTTCAAATTGGGTAATATTTATACTCTTATATCTATTTTCCCTAATTATCCATCTCTCTTCCCTAAACTCAGAACAGCTATGCATATAACCATGGCCGAAAGTATATTTGTATCAGAAGTCAACCTATTTAGATTGCATGATTTTTTGCCCTCCCATCTTCTCAATGCAACAACAGGATATTTTATTTCTCTCTTTGTCCTCTTCCTCTGGTTCAAATCCAAATCTATAGATTTAACCAGAGAGAAGCCAGACAATCAGAATATGAAAGAAATCAGAATATTAAAAAAAAAATTACCCTGGGTTTCTTTTACAGAGAAATGGTAAATTATTCTAATGAGGCTTATAGAATCATAGAATCTAAAGTTTGGAAGGAATTTTTGAAATAACCTAATCCAACCTCCTGCTCAATGCAGGAATCCATTATTACAAATAGTAATCTCCAACAAATAGTCATCCAACTTCTGTTTTTCCCAAGTCTGTGTGTTCTCTTTTTGAACAACTCTTACTACTAAGGATTTTTATTGATACTCAACTGAAAGGAATAATTTCCTTGTAATTTAAACCGATTGTTTCTTCTGAAACAACTCTAAACAATTCTTCCATGTCTTATGTAGAAGAACCCTTCAGATATCTGAAGACAGCTATCATGCCTTCACACAGTTTTCTTCATGCTAAACATGCCCAACTTCTTTAGCTACTTCTTATAGGTTTTCCATTCCAGATCCCTTATCATCTGAGTTGCTGAGGTCTGCAAACCCTCCAGTTTAACAATGATCTTCCTAAACTGTGGTGCCCAAAACTGGATACTGATTCTAGGTGTAGTCTGAAAAATGTAGAATTGAGAGAAATAATGACTTTTCTTGTTCCTGACACTGTCTTTCCGTTGAAGCAGACCGGGATTGCATTTACTTTTTTTATAGCCGCATCACACTTGTTGGCTAAAGTTCAGCTTAGGATCTACCAAGGCACGGTAAATTTTGTTGAATGCTTCACTGATATCAAAATATGCCATGTCCACTGCCCTTCCTATGGTCAACTAAACTGGTCAGAAGAGGGGACCAGTTGGTTTGGCAAGGTTTCTTCTTCATAAACCCCTGCTGACTCTTGCCAAGCAATGGATTTTTATCTAAATGATCGCAAATGGCTCCAAACCACTTGCCAAGCAATGGATTTTTATCTAAATGTTTCAAATGGCTCCAAACCACTATGGAACTTCTTAATGTTGACATATGCAGAAAAGTAATAGTTTTATTATTGCTTTTTTAAGGGGGAGGGTTAAAAAGAAAGTCAAATCCCAATGATTGTAATACTGAGCTGGCAGGGGAGTTATCATGATCACAAAAGTAATTTTCTCAGGGTGAGGTTCATCCATTGCACGCCTTATGATTATGAGCACAGGGAGTTCACTTTTGGTCCTTTCTGAGACTAGGAATTACCAGCAACAGAAAGAGGTCAGCTAAGAGCCAGCAGGGATTTTCTCTCAGAGAGTTGAAGCCTCTCTCTCTATCTTTGAGAGTGGAAGGAATCTGACATAGCCTTTGGACAGCTTGGATGCTGTAGTTTGTGCCCTACATCCTGTGAATTAAGGATTAACAACTTTTAATCTGTTTAGAAGAAAACCAGTATCAGTTCCCAAAGCAATGGAAACAGGTTTCAGTACAGTAACATCATCTGATGTCCAACAGATACAGATTGTTCTAGGATCTAATCCAAGTATATGCTGAAGAACTATACTCCCAGCATCTGCAACCAGCACAATTAATGATGAAGGATGCTGGGAGTTGCAATTCAATAATCGTGGAGTTCCACGATCTTGCCTCAGAAAAATAATATATCACGATTCTCAGCACATTATTCTAAATTAACAGTCACAAGCTGAGGTCAAAGAACAAACCTTGACCCCACCAGTTACAATACACTTACAGGCCTGTTAATTAGATCACTTCCTTAAGTGACTTATACTATTGCATATTTAGTTAATACTATATGAAGAGACTAATTTTAAAATTGCTCCTTAATGTATGTGGTTCCTTGTCATTGCTCATCTATTGTAGATATGGATGCAAATAAGTAGTCAAGATTCTTACTGCTACCAATATATAGAAATATTTCTTTAGCCTTTTTTTTTAAAGCAGATTTCTTTTTTAAAAAAAATAAAATCAGAATAGCTATGTTTATGACATAAACATTTACCAAATGTTAAGAAAGATTAATGTGGACATTTGTGTCCTCAAAGACAAGAATAAGTTTTTCTATCTTATGCTCCACTACCTGAACCTCATGTTTCCAGCCTCAAATGTCTGTTCTGTCAACAAAATCAGTAAAAGCACACTCAGCTGTGTTCCACATGGCTGTTTCTCTGGGCAGGATCAATTCCAAAAGCAGATGTTTACATGCTAGGACAGCTTCAAAAAATGATTCATTACTCTGATTTACAGATCTATCACTGCATATCCCAAGGAGTGTAAAGCAAAGGGGAGTGTAGCATCTTAAAGGTGTGTATTTGTTTTTTAGTTGTATAATAAATCAAGCATAAAAATCTGCCAGATGTTGTGGCCCTAATCCAGCAATCGATATAATATGAAAAAAATGTTCATCAATTACTTTTGGGGGGAAGTATTTTTGGTATTGAAGGATATTCTGTATAGACAGTTGTAACTAATCAATTGGGATAGATAATGTGTGTGAATATATTAACTAGAAAATCACAGGTAAATCAGGATCACAGAAGCACCTATTCTTGAATTATAGTTTAAAATCAAGTCCAAATCCTATTCTGGTAATAATTAATTGTGAATACTGTGCCTAATAAATTTGTAATATCAATTTAACATAATGTAATGCAGTATAATTAATTGATTTATGGATTATACGCCATCAAGTTAGTGTCAACTTTTAGTGACTATAATCAACAGATTTTCTCCAATCTGGCTCTTCAGGTCTTCCAATGCTGTGCTCATTGCCACTGTAATCAGGTCCATCCACTTTGCTGCTGGTCATCCTCATCTTCTCATTTATTCCACCCTTCCCAGCATTATGGACTTCTCAAGAGAGCTAGGTTTTCTCAAAATATGTCCAAAATATGATAATTTGAACCTAGTCCTTTGTGCCTTAAATGAGAACTCTTGATTGATTTGTTCCATGATCTACTTGTTTGGTTTTTTTGGCTATCCATGGTATTCTCAGGAGTCATCTTCAAGACTAACACCCTATCAGCATCTATTTCCTTCCTACTTTTATTAGCTACCTTGATAGTTCAACTGTGTGTTGGGGGGAGGGCGGCGGAGATCCAAATGTATACAGCACTTTTGGAGTTTTGTGGATTTCTGGACCTGCATATAATTAAGATTTTGTTCTACAAACAATTTTAAGCAGAACGCTTACAATGAAGGTGGGATGCTGAACATCTCCATGGGAGTACAACCAGGACAGTCTGGTATCTGGTCCTACATGGAATATTTAAAGAGCTATTATATATTTAGCCCAGAGAAGATACCACAGTGGTCTTCATATACTGTCATACAGAAACAGTCTAGTCTAGAGCAAGATGAGAACATATGGTGGGTATTTCAAGGAAGCAGATTTGGATCAATATTCTAATGAATGTATTAATGGTAATAATAGCCAGAGAGTAAAAGAGTTTGTCTTACAAAATGGCATTCTCCTTTGCTGGAAGACATTTAAACAGAGGATGGATGAATGCTAAAACATGTACATTTTTATGAGTGCAGTGGATTTCAGTAGCCTTTAATTCTATTTCAGTAATAAAGAGTAAGGCTAGTTATGACCTATGTTCACACACGTGAAGCCAGTATACCTTACTTCTGAATAGATATATCAGTGATACTAGGCCTCACTATGAATATTAAGCTAGGCAATAATAGTTGACTGCTAGCCCGCTTAGCTTTTTGACAAGAATTGGAAGGGCTCTGAACAGTGGTCACACTGAAGTGCTCCTTCAGTGTGTATCTGGAAAGCAGTACTTCACGTGCACCATGCCACATGTAATTGGCTGCTCCCAGACCTTCAACTGTGTTCTAAGTGCACACAGAACACATTCTGGGCCATCAAAGCAAAGCAGCTAGGTGAAGCTAAATGTTTCACCTTAATGCTTTTGAATGAAAGCCTGTTTGGTGTAATGGTTAAGGCACCAGGCTAGAAATCAGGAAATTATGAATTCTAGTCCTGCCTTAGGAGGTATGAAGCCAGCCAGTCATTCTCTCTCAGCCCCAGGAAGTAGATAATCACAAACCAGTTCTGAAATCTTACCAGGAAAACTGCAGAGAATTATCCAGGCAGTCACCAAGAGTCAACACTGATTTGAAGGCTCAAAAAAAAAAAAAAAAAAAAAAAAAAAGCTTTTGATTGGAAGCTTTGGAATACTTTTGCATTTGTGGGATTAAAAAGTCATTGCCCCTTATTATTTGCGTAGAGAGGTTCCATGTTCCTCCATCCTCCATTTACTTTTACTACAATATTGCACAGTACTTGTAGTCTTTTTCATGAATTTTCAATGAGGTTATATGTATAACCATTGCTGGTGATGTAACTGTAACAGTTTTGATGGATTTGGGGTTGTAAGCACAATAAACAATGAAACGTATGAAATACATATTTTTATTGTGCTCCATCCACAAAATTTTGATGCCAAAACTTTCAAATCACCTATAAATCTAGAAAATAGGAAAAGGTTCAGGTACCTGGGAAGAATATGTAACAGATTATATCCTGGGTGTTTTTTTGCAATCTCATTCACCTTGCTTTTATCTTCTTAAAGTTCACCAAGAGAGGTAGTAAGAAGAAAAGTACCAGTTAAAAACAACAGAATACATCACACCCAAATGCAGAGGTACAGTCTTACAAACCTTCAAAGCATATCAGCAAAAAAAGTCAGAAGCCCATTGAAATAAAATATTTTTTAGATACTGGCAGAAAGCAAGGACATGGTCTGGTGGAACATTTTGGGGAAGTCATTACAAGGCAGTGAAGCTTTAACAAAATTGGCCTGTCTCTCATTTCCATCTCATTCTCCAGCTATCATTCACAGCACATGCTCTGCATATAGAAATCTTATATTCCAGCACTTAAAAGGTCCAAATGAAACAATATGAAAAGGCTTAGCCTGAGCCTTTGAAGGATCCTTACTAAGGGTCCCCCGGATGGCATACACTGAACTTGTTTTCAAGCAGTGCATGCTCCTGAAAATGTGTGTGTCAGTGTTAATGGATCTAATGTGCATATTAGCACATAAACATTTTAGAAAAACACACAGTCCTCGCTGCTAGGGCCAGATGCAGCTTGTATATTTCCTCTTTGCTGCCCTCAAAGTCCCATCTGACAATGATTACTGAATGCTGACTGCACCTTTTCCTGCCATTTTGAGAACAGAAAAACATGAGAACTATACTGCACAGTATAGCATGATTAAAAGAAGCATAAAGCAGTTTTTAAAAACAACAAGAAAATACCCCAAATACTCCCCAAACCCAGTCCATCTATAAGTGTGATGTGACAACACTCGCTTTGTAGTTCTCAGAACCCCTCCTAATGACAACCGACATTAGGTTACCCATGCACAGTTTAGAATACTTTAAAAGGAGTAATCTTCCAAATTAAACCTGGCAATTCCTATTTAAACTTGCTGTTCACAGGATATTGACACTCATATGCCTGTTGATTAGGAGCTGAAATAATATTTTACTGTTTTTTTCTTGGACCTGGAAAGAAAAGCCTTTCCAGTTCTAAGCTAAACCTGTCTGAAGAGAACAAAATGAAAATCACAGAATGAAGCTGAATGGTAATTTGTTCCAATTTCTCCTATTCTGAGAAGCAGTCCTTTAACACCTACCGGCCTAGTGCAAATCTCCTCTTTGTGCTGCAAGAAGATGATATAGGCACATCAATTAAAATAAGCCTCCAGTAAAATATTGAAGGCTTTTGCAGCAATGGAAGCTGGTATCTTATCAAAATCAACAAGAATTGAGAATAGTGACAATCAAAAGGTATGGATATCAAGGCAATGTGCAGCATATTTTCATGATCTCTCTTTTTCTCTACTTGCCTGGTATTCATCAGCAGAGAAGACAGCCATCCTTCCTGCAATGCTTTATTAAGGAAGGGGAAGTTCCATTATACAAGCAGAGGTATAGCATTATATTATAATGCAGTAGAGGTACCATAGAGTGTTAGTAGTATATAATGCAAAGGAAATCATGTTTCTTAGCCCCACATCCAACACTGTGACTGGTTTGTAGTTTTCTCTCTACTGAAATGAAACAGCAGAGGTATAAGAGGAGGGTATCTGTGCAAGATGTGTATTCTATGCCTTTGAAAGGATAAGGCACTCATATTTGTATTCCTTTGGAACTCTCATCATTCAGTTCTCAGGTTAAGTGTTTAACTGCTTGCTATCATGCCTTGTAAGTTACAGGTAGTCCTCGATTTACAACCACAATTGGAACCGGAATTTCCATTGCTGAGCGATGTGGTCATAAAGGGAGATGTCACATGACTGCATTGCTTAGCGATGGCAATCACGGCACTCCCTATTGCCATCGTTAAATGAATTCCACCGCTCGTTAGCCAAGAACCCACCTCAATCCAAGCCATTCAAGGCTTGGTCCCTCCTAGTCTTGAGCCTCAGTAAGGTAAGAGACTGCCTCCAACTCCCCCCACCGGCGTATCTCCCCCCATCTCTGTCCTTTTGGCTGCCCTGCACCCTGCCGCATAGGGCAGCAAGTGGCCCCAGAATTGCATAGCTCTGGGGCTGCTTGCCATGCTGCGACTCATCAGCTTCTTGGCCCTCCTCCCCCCTTTGCTCACTCGCATACGTTGTGCTCTCCTTCCCTTGCACACAGCAGTGCCCTCCTTCCCCTTCGCTCACGCACACCAGCGCCCTCCTTCCCCTTTGCTCGCTCACATGCACCAGTGCCCTCCTTCCCCCTTTGCTCGCACTGCACCCTCCTTCCCTCCCTTGCACGCACCGCCTTCATCTCCTTTGCTCACTCGCACGCACTGCACCCTCCTTCGCTCACTCGCATGCACCATGCCCTCCTTTCATCCTTTACTTTCTCACATGCATTGTGCCCTCCTTTGCTCACTCACATGCACCAGCACCCTCCTTCCCCCTTTACTTGCTTACATGCACACACAGAGCCCTCCTTCCCTCCTTCAAGGGCTCTCCAGGGGCGCTTCTGGGTGCTGAAGGACTCTCCAGGGGCACTTCAAGCACACGCTCTGCAGCTCATGTTGGAAGCTGTTGGCTGTTCATGAGGCCTTCTCCTTCCTCCTGCAAAGCCCCAGCGTAGCGCGAAAGGGGTGCAGCGCGTGCGAGTGAAGAAAGACCAGGGTGAGTGGGGGAAACTTATGGAGTGACTTGCAACCTTCCCTGCCAGCTTCCTCATAGATGTTGCTTGTGGGAAGCTGGTAGGGAAGGTTGTAAATGACGATCGCAGGGTGCTTGGCAACCAGTCATAAGTGTGAATGGGTTAACAAGCACCCAGATCGCAATCAGATGATCACAAGGGCACTGCAACAGCCATAAGTTTGGGGACCAGTCATAAGTCCATTTTTTCAGCACTGTCATAACTTCAGTCACTGAATGAACGGTTGTAACTCAAGGACTTCCTGTACACTGGGATTTAAGGCTAGGATTTGAGTCAGTATCTCACAGGCAGAACTTCATTAAAGTTTTCACAATTTAGCAGATGAATCATTGGATTTGGTATTACATAGGCTTCAACTCAATAAAAGAGAGATCTACTTGAAGACATATAAGGGTTAGAAAGACATGATTACAGTCTAGGTTTTGGAATTATGCATATTGATTTTCCTTTTCTATTTCTATCTTCAATGTCTTGTTGTAATACTGCTTCTTTTTTCTTCTAATAACTCTAAATTCTGTTTTTTCCTGAGATTTTTTTTCTTTCCTGGCTTTGGCATCTCTTTTGTTCTTGGTAGTTTCCATCATTTGTTCTGACATCCAGTATGCTTTCTTCTGTTTTTATTTTATATAAAGATAGCATCTGGATAGCGTAGTGGTTAGAGCACTGCCTTTGATGCAGGGGACTGGGGTTCAAATCCCAGCTGGTACCTATCTTGCCAGTAGGGGTCCTTGGGCAAAAACCCCCTAACGCTTCACCTACCTACCTCAAATATGAGAGTGACACAAACTAAGAGAGTCATGCCGGCTTGGACGTCGTCCAGATTAACAAGGTCCGCGTCAGATGTTGGGGAACCAGGACAATCTGACGATAAATGGGCTACTGGAACAAACCAAACATGGATGAGACAAGAGAACTTGGAATTGATGGAATGCTACTCCAACAGTAGACCTAATGAGAGGGGATATATGAAACATATGAGGGAACTATGGGTGGACAGAAGACCTACTTCCACACTAACTGAGAAACAACTAGTTACCCAGCGCTTCAACATAGTGAAGAGGAAGCTGCTCTCACAACTTGAGATAGACCAACTCCACATTGCAACCCAGACTCAAGCAGACCTGGAAGAACAACTGGATGTGCAGCCAACACCTGAAGCTGGAACGTCACTGCCACACCCTCCATTACAGAGCACAGCAGCTGATATGAGGCATAAGATCATGGATAAACTAGCTACAGTCAACCCTCGAATTACCGATTACCAAGGCTCAGTGGAGAAGTACCATCAGATAGTATGCTAGAAGATGCCAATAGAGCCCTCCACACAATCCCTACTACCACCATAACTTAAACCAATGAACTGGTATATACTACAGTTGCTGTAATCCTGGAAATGCTTGGCTATACAATCAAGAAGAACAGCAGTACATACCGCCCCCCCCCCCCCCGGAAAATGAGGTTGGAGGCTGATCAAGGCAACTCAGAGAGAAGTTAGTCAGCCGGTGGAACTACAGAAGGGTGTGGAGATCAAAGATAAGACTCGGCTACTGAAAAAATACATGGGCCTGACTCCATCTGAAACCCTAGAGACTGCTAAACAAAGGCTCACAGCACTGGCTGCCAGGCTAAGGAGATATACTAGAGAAGCAGAGGCCAAGAAGATAAATGCCCTATTCTCTAAACAACCATACAAGGTGTACTCCCAACTGCAGTACAACAACACAGTAACAGCAGAGCCACCAGCAGCAGAAACTGAGCAGTACTGGAAAAACATATGGGAAAAAGAGAAGACATGTAACAACAGTGCAAAGTGGCTATAGGACCTGAAAGGAGACCACAGCAACCTCCCAGAACAGGAATCAGTCACCATCACAGTAGCAGACATATAACAGTGGGTCAAGAACATGAAGAGCTGGACAGCACTTGGCCCGGACATGATCCACATGGCTAAAGAAACTAACAGCAATGCATGAATGCCTAGCAGCACAGGTGAACCAGCTGCTAGCAGCAGGCTCCCATCCAGACTGGCTAACACAAGGAAGGACAGTGCTGATCATGAAAGACCCTCACAAAGGAACAGCACCATCCAACTACCAGCCAATAAGCTGCCTCCCCACAACATGAAAAGTGCTATCAGGCATCATAGCCACCAAGCTACAAGACCATATGGGCCAGTAGATGAGTACAACTCAGAAGGGCATTGGGAACAACACCAGAGGCTCAAAATACCAGTTGCTCATAGATAGAGCAGTCGCCCGAGACTCAAGGTCTAGGCAGACCAATCTGAGCACAGCCTGGATTGACTACAATGCCACACACATGGATCTGTGAATGCCTGGCACTATACAAAGTCAACTGGACACTAAGGACCTTCCTCAAGAAGTCAATGGGACTGTGGAAGAAAACACTGGAAGTCAACTCAAGACAGCTTGCACAAGTGCCCATCAAATGTGGCATATACCAAGGTGATGCACTGTCTCTGCTGCTGTTCTGCATAGGCTTAAACCCTGTCAGCCAGATAATCACAAGGACTAGATATGGGTACAAGTTCAAGAGTGGAATCACCATCAGCCACCTCCTCTACATGGATGACATCAAGCTATATGCTAAGAGTGAATGAGACATTGACCCACTGATCCACCTGACACAGATCTACAGTGAGGGCATTGGGATGTCATTTGGACTGGAGAAGTGTGGCTGGATGATAGTAAAGAGAGAGACGGTAGTTAACACTGATGGGGTGGAACTACCAGTGGGCCACATAGCAGACATAGAGACCAGCTATAAATACCTTGGTATTCCACAGACACATGGGAACCACTATGAGGAGGCAAGGAAGACAGCAATATCCAAGTACCAAGACAGTTCCTGAAGAGCCAGCTCAATGGGAAGAACAAGATCCATGCCAGCAACACGTATTCCCCGCTAGTCATCAGATACCCTGCCGGTGTAGCGAGCTGGCAAAAGGAGGACATGGAGGCTGCTGATGTGAAGACCTGGAAGCTCCTCACAACATACGGCGGTTTCCACCTGAAGTCCAATACCCAGAGATGGTAACCAGCCACAAAAAGGGCAGACGGGGTCTGATGAGTGTCAAAGCCACCATCCTGGACGAAACCCAGAGCATCCAGGAGTACATCACTAAGGTGTCACCCAAAGATGAGCTGTTGAGAGAATGTCTGAGGCAGTAGTGGACATGGGAGGAAGTTCAAGTGGAGGAAGTACCATGGCAAGACAAGCCCCTGCATGGAATGTACCATACACAGATAGCGAGGTGGCTGACAATGGGAAATCCTACCAGTGGCTGGAAAAGGCTGGACTAAAAGACAGCACTGAGGCACTGATCATAGTAGCACAAGAACAGGCACTAAGTATAGAAGCAGGGATCTACCACACTAGACAAGATCCAAGGTGCAGATTGTGCAAAGAGGCCTCAGAGACAGTCCAACACATAGTGGCAGGGTGTAAGATGCAGGCAGAAACAGCATATACTGAATGGTATAACCAAGTCGCTGGCATTGTGTACAGAAACATCTCCGCAGTGTATGGGCTAGACCCTCCCCCCCCAAGTCCAGATGGGAGATTCCACAGAGGGTTGTGGAGAATAACAGGGCTAAGATCTTGTGGGACTTCCAGATCTAGACGGACAGGCAGGTACTGGCCAATCAACCATGATAGACGAAGCAGTGCCAAGTGACAGCAACATCAGGAAGAAGGAGTATGAGAAGCTGGAGAAGTACCAGGGTCTGAAGGAAGAACTAGAGAGGATATGGAAAGTAAAAGCCAAAGTGGTCCCAGTGGTGGCAGGAGCACTGGGGGCTGTGACTCCTAAGCTGAAAGAGTGGCTCCAAGAGATCCCAGGAACAACATCAGAGCTCTCTGTCCAGAAGAGTACAGTGCTAGGAACAGCTCAGATACCGTGCAGAACCCTCAAACTCCCAGGCCTCTGGTAGAGGACCCGAGATTGAGGAAGACACATACCACCCACAGGGGTGAGAGGGGAATTTTATATATATTTCTTAGTCTCTTTTCACATTCATCTTCAACAATTTCTTTAATTTCATTCCACAGCTTGTCTGGTTACCTTTCAATGAGCTTCAGAACTTCACAGTGATTTCTGATGTCCTTGAAAATGGTGGATATGTACTGAAGGTCACATTATGGGAACTGGATGGCTTTCATTTTCTGCTTTAGCTTAACTTGGAACTTGCACATGGGGAGTTTGTTCGATTGATCTGTTTGATAATCAGAGTGTGGTCTTTGCTGTTACAACTGAGCTCTTCTACTTCCTTCCACCATTAATATAGTCAATTTGATTTCAGTGTATACCATCTGGAGATGTCCTTGTATCTGTACAGACATTGTTTTGATTGTTGGAAGATTATGTTAACAATGAAGAAATAACTGGACTGGCAGAAATTGATGTCATTCTCCTGCCTCATTGTGGTTTCCTAGGCTATACAATCCAACTAACCTTTCCTCTTTAATATTTCCAGCTTTGATACAACCACATGCTGCACATCTTGTTTTGTCAATTCAGATTGAATTTGACCATAAAATTCAACTTCCTCTTAATTTGCATCAGTGGTTGGAGCATAAATTTGGATAATCAACATATTAAAGGGTTGCCTGAGAAATCTAATTGATATTATTTGGTCATTGACAGCATTGTACCCATGTACTGCCTTGCTACATTATATCCTTCCTGACTGTGAAAGCAACATGTCCTGAGTAGTAAATAGTATGATCTTCTGACTGTAAGTGTCCCAGTCCATTTTAATTTGCTAATGCCTGAGATGTCAATGTGTAAATTGATTCACTTCATCTTTCACTGTGTTGAGCTTTTCCATTTCATGCTTCTTACATTCCAAGTTCCCTCTGTAATTCTATCTTTGAATTTTCAGATTTTATTTTCCTGTATGGCATTATCAGCAGCTAAATGTCCTGAAGACTTTAATCTAGACACGTCATAAATGCCATTAATATTCCAAAGATCCTTAGCTCTTCTTCAGTAGCATCCAGTGCTATCTGACCTGAGGGTCCTATTACTTGGCATTATATCATCAATCACTTTATATTATCTATCCATGTGGTTTTCTTGATAAAAATACAGGAGTGGTTTACTATTGCCTTCTCCCACACAGTATTAATTTATGCCTTTGCCATTGATACTAAAGTGATCATCTGCCTCCAGCATCTTCCTATATTGCTGTTGCCCAACATAGGTGCCTGCTTGTTCTAGCTGGGCAGTGGGATGACGACCATGCCTTGGGTGATCCTGTTAGGATTATATACTCTTGGCATATACTCCCAGCGTTCTTCACTCATCCCTCCCAGGAAAACTCAACCGCCCTGATGAGGCAGCAAAGCAGGATTTGACATTTGTAAAATTCACTTAAAATGGGCTAGCTATATATTCAGTTTCATATCTGCAATATCAGGATAATAGTTGTGACAAGATTGTTTTAAGGACCATAGTTGTATATATCTCAACACTCTAAACATTATAAGCACATAATCTACATGTGACTCTGCATGACTTGTAGTTATATGAACCTTTAAAAAATGTTAAGTTATACATACTGAGAATGCTAAAGGGCTCCAGGGTGATCCCCAAGAAAAACCATCCTCCCTCCCTCCCTCCCTCCCTTCCCTGTTTTCCAGGAAAATATTTTCTCCATCTTCAAGTCCTCATATCTCAAAGGATCTAGATAACACCATGATGGATTACGGTAAACTACTGCAGATTACTTCACAAGAGGAGGGAGAAGACAGAGGAGGAGCAATCTTCATGAGAATTCCTTCCTGGTTTTCAAGACAGCAGTGGATGTCTTTGGAGGTCAGGGTGAATGGAGAAGGATCCTGGCATTTCTTTCAATATAATGATGTACATAATCTAGAGCTATAGAGATGCCACCCTGAATATGAAAGGAAATAGTATACATTTAGGAAAAGCAGAGGATCATGCCAGAGAGTTGGAAAGAAGCCAGCACAGCACTAATACCTAAAGAGGGACACAATCTGATTTTAACAAGAAACTATAGGCCGATATCATTACTGAATAATGACTATAAATTGTTCACAACCATTTTAGCTGATAGGTTGAAAATAATTTTGCAAGAATTTGTTCATGAGGATCAATATAGCTGAAAGACAGTTAAAGGACAATGTTAGAAAGGTGTTGGACATTTTGGAATACTTGGAGCAACATAATGAAAAACAAGCCACATTGATTTTCTTAGATGCAGAGAAGGCCTTTGACAATTTGAACTGGGCTTTGTTGTTAAAGGTTTTCGAAGATAGGACTTTTGGAGAGAACTTTATAAATGATCTATTTATATTGCACAGAAAGCACAAATAATTGTTAATGGAGATCTAACAAACCCCATGAGATACAAAAAGGAATGAGACAGCCACCCAGAGTTGCTTTTCTGTGAGATGGATGGCCATACAAATTTGATAAATAAGTAAATAAGGAAAAGACACTTCCCCTCTCTTGTTCATTTTGGTTCTTGAAATACTGAATAGAAATATAAGACAAGATGAGAGGATTGTGGGAGTAAAGATTTAAAAAGAGACTTATAAGTTAAGGACCTTTACCACTGACTTGGTGTTGGTTCTAGAAGATCCTTTAAAGGGAATTGAAATATTAGTGGGCAAATTAAAAGAATTTGGTACATTAGCAAGTTTTAAGATTAATAAACAGAAGATGAAAATGTTAACAAAATATATGAAAACAGAAGATCAAACAATTGATGAATAAAACAGGTTTTAAGACTGAGAAGAAGGTAAAATATTTGGATATCACTATGACAAATATGAATTGTATGTTATTTCAAAATAATTATGTTAAGACATGGAATGAAGTTAAAAAATATATGTTAAGATGGGAGAAACTACAACTGTCATTGCTGGGGAGAATTTCTGTGATGAAAATGAAAGTCTTGCCTAGAATGATGTTTTTGTTTCGGACAATACCTGTTTTGCCAAGTGATGCACCATTTAAATGGTGGCATAAGGCTATATCTAAATTTATGTAGCAGGGGAAAAAAACCACAAGTTAAATATAAGGTGTTACAAGATGCAATTACATCTAATACAGTTAGAACCAGTCACGGAACAACTGATTGGTTCAAAATAGGGAAAGGAGTACGACAAGGCTGTATACTGTCACCCTGCTTATTTAACCTATATGCAGAGTACATCATGAGAAATGCCAGGTTGGAAGAATCACAAGCCGGAATTAAGATTGCAGGGAGAATCATCAATAACCTCAGATATGCAGACGATACCACCCTAATGGCAGAAAGTGAAGAAGAACTAAAGGGCCTCTTGATGAGGGTGAAGGAGGAGAGTGCAAAAGCTGGCTTGAAACTCAACATTAAAAAAACTAAGATCATGGCATCTGGACCCATTAATTCCTGGAAAATAGAAGGGGTAGAAATGGAAGCAGTAACAGACTTCATTTATTTGGGCTCCAAGATCACCGCAGACGGAGACTGCAGCCATGAAATTAAAAGACGCTTGCTCCTTGGGAGGAAAGCTATGGCAAACCTAGATAGCATATTAAAAAGCAGAGATGTCACCTTGCCGACAAAGATCCGCATAGTCAAAGCTATGGTTTTTCCAGTAGTAATGTATGGCTGTGAGAGCTGGACCATAAAGAAGGCTGAGCGCCGAAGAATTGATGCCTTTGAACTGTGGTGCTGGAGAAGACTCTTAAGAGTCCCCTGGACTGCTAGGAGGTCAAACCAGTCAATCTTAAAGGAAATCAACCCTGATTGCTCATTGGAAGGACTGATAATGAAGCTCAAGCTCAGATACTTTGGTCACCTAATGCGAAGAGAGGAGTCTTTGGAAAAGACCCTGATGCTGGGAAAGATTGAAGGCAAAAGGAGAAGAGGACGGCAGAGGATGAGATGGTTAGATAGCATCACTGAAGCAATGAGCATGAAACTGAGCAAACTCAGGTAGGCAGTGAAGGACAGGAAGGCCTGGCGCAATATGGTTCATGGGGTCACGAAGAGTCGGACACGACTTAACAAAAAAAAAAAACAAGATGCAAAGGAAAGAGGAGGATTGGGTTTACCTGACTTGAAATTGTATTTTGCAGCTTGCTGTTTGGTTTGGATGAAAGAGTAGGTGCTGCTGAGAAATAGGCTTTTGGAGTTAGAAGAACATGACCTGAGATTTGGGTGGCATGGATATTTGTGGTAAGATAAGGTTAATGTGGACTTTAAAAATCATTATGTTAGATATGCCATACTGAGAATATAGAATAGATACGAACCTAGTTGTTCCCAAAAACACCTCTGTGGCTCTCAGCACAAGAAATGTTTTATAGACGAGAACTAACAGGCAAACACAAATGGCTAACTTATCATGAGATACTAGAATTTTGTCAAGGGGAATGTAAAATAAAATCAGGAGAAGAACTGGTGGCAGAGGGATATAGTTGTCAATGGTTTTCTTATTTACAATCATTAGAAAGATTTAAAGTAATATTTTATGATTTTATGTAATTTAAAGTAAATAATTTATGATTTTAAACATTGTAAGACTGGGTTTGAAATAGAATTGTGCACAAATGATGAACATGTAATTGCTAAAGTGTGTAAACTTCTATTGAAATTTGAAACAGAAAAAGAATAAGTAAAAGTATGTATGATATAATGGGCTAAAAAAATGGTTATAATATACAGATAGAACAATGTGAAAATATGTGATTTTAAGGATTGAAACTTAAACTGTGTTATAATCTTAAAGAGATTTTTTAATAAAATGATATACCATTGGTATATGTCACCAGAGAAATTGTCTAGACTGTATAAAGGCACTTCAACTTTATGTTGGAAATGTGAACAACAAGAAGGGACATTTTATCATGTTTGGTGGACGTGTAAAAAAGCCAGAAAATTCTGGATTCAAATATATACACTGATTAAAAGGATTTTAAATATTAATATACAATTGATTCCAGGGGTTTTTATTTTGGGATTGATGTACGAACAGTTGGAAACAAATTATGGAACTTTGTTTTCGTACATGGTAACTGTAGCAAGATTATTGTATGCACAAAGATGGAAAGATTCGGCAATATCTACAATGGAGGAATGATTGGTGAAGATGATGGAATTTGCTGATGGCTAAATTGGCTTCTTTGATCACCGAAAGATAATTACATTTATTGCTGACTGGAAACCCCGTATAGACTTTTTGCATGAAACAAAAAAAAATGAACTTATGATTTATGGTTTTGATGATTAGACAGGATAGATTATACAGAGAAGAGAGTTATGTTGTAACCATAAATGAGGTAAATTGATAATTGTACTTAAACTGCTGTAAAGAAGATCAGAAGCTATTTCTTTGTATCTTTTTTCTTTCTTTTCTATTTCTATTTTACTTTTTTCCCTTTCTTGCACTTTTAAGCTTTCTCTTTGATTTCTTCTTCTTTTCTTTTTCTCACTTTATATTAAGTTTGTATTAGTTTTTATCTTTTTTTTTAATCTTTAATAAAATTATATATATATACATAAAAAGGAAAAGCAGGGTATCATTACCTGAGAAGCCTGTTGGATATGATGGATGTAGAAAAATGAAGTGTCATGCTTCCCCAACTTGCAGACCCCTAAAATTCTGCTGTGTAAGGAATCTAGAAAGCTGCTACTCCTCTTACTGTTGTGCCACAAGAAACCTTCTTCCTCTGTGCTTTCTCACCCAGTGATTCTTTCATCTTTCCATATGCAAAACCAAACTCCCTCCTTGAGTAAAAAATGCTGTAATCCCTCTTGCTATACCATAGGAAAGAAATCTTTTCCTGACTTTTACAGGTACAGTAATGCTTCTCAGAGACATCGATCACAATGCCTGTTGTAGTTTCACATGTGTACAGAAGTGCACACACACACACACAATGTACACACACACTTTGTCAGCCATTTCAACATATCCTTATTAGCTTTTCCTCTATTCTCAGGTACATTCAGCTCCCCTTCACAACAAACAATCAAATCCTTAATTTAGTGCAAAATATAGCAGTCCTCTCTAGCAAGATCAGAACTGATTAGTCAAGTCCCAAACTGGCTATCAAGTCCTGTGTGCCAAGGTGGGGAGATACAGTACATTAGGAAAGGCTTCATGGATTACTAACCCAAGTAATGTGCTTTATGCAATGGGCCTAACGAGAGTGGCCATGAACATGACTGCAAAAAGCTTAGCTTAGTGACACATCACATGCTTTGCATGTTGATGGCCCCAGGCCCAAAGTCCACATGAGACTGGGAAAGAACCCTGGGAGCTGTTGTCAATTGCTATCTAAGTACCATGGAGGCAAAACTAAGGTCCAGATCAAAGACCTGCATCTCCTAGGAAGAAGTAAAGCCATTTTTATCTCATTTGCTTTGTACAATTGCCTCTTATGTTCTTATCATTGCTTCTGCGTATTTAGCTGCATCTCACCATCATGTTCTTCCCTTTCCAACTATGGAGGACTAGAGAATAGTTTTTACATAGGTTCAAAGGATAATAATAGCTCTATGTACTGTAGACATACAGTAATTATATCCTGTATAATATTCACAAAGGTGAAAAACTGGGAGTAGATGACTAAGAGAATAAAGAACTTTAGACAGGCCAAAGCAACATCAGCAGAAGGTCTTCAGGGATGCAGCATCAGCAGATGACTCAATTGGCAAACAATAGACTTCTGTGCTCAAGGGTCAGAAACTAGTTTATCAGCTAAAGAGAGCTGAAGGCATTCTTAGGTCTTGGAGTCTAGCGACTGAGTTTGTAGCAACAGTGGAAGCAGGCAAATGCAATCAGTGAACAATAGGTCTCTCAGCTCTAAGCCACGCTCAGCTTTTCAGAACAAGTTTACAAGTTAAGTGAAACAAAACCAAAGCCACAGCGAGAGGAGGCGGTTACTGTGCTATCCAGTGCATCTCTACTCAGAGGTATGTCCCATTGAGCTCAATGAGGCTTACTGTCAGACAGATGTTAATATACGATTGTTTAACTGGACAATCTACTTTCCCTTAATATTTGTTCTCAAGCAGGAAAAGACATCAAAAAGGGAGTCCAAGTTTATTTTGCAAATGTTCACCTAATTTGTTCCTCAGGTTTCTATGAGAACAAGTGCAGATATTTTCCATGATTTCTGCTCCATCCATTTCTCAGATTTTTCATCCCAAATTACATCATCGCTCCACTTTTCCTCTTTCTGAATAATCTGCCTCCCTTTCTTTTTCTTTCCCAGGAGAACTGACAGTGCTAGAGCACGTTACTGATTCACCTGGACAATACAGGTCTTTGAACAGGAACTAAAAATGGACAATATTGGAATAGTAATAATAACTTATTAAAAGTTGTATGCCACCTGACTCAATGACTCTGCACTGAGCCACCTGAAATAGTTCAGACCCTGTCTCAAAGTTTCTTCTCATGGTATATCACAAAAATATTGCAGAATAAATTTTCATACAATTCAGTATTGATGAGAAAAATCCCACCCCCATCCAGATAAGTAGGATTTGGCAGGTGGACATCCCCATTTTATATCTTTAATTCCATTTTGGGGATTTGGATTCAGTAATGAGTTGGATGAGGGCCAATCAACTACAGCTGGATGTTAGTATGAGAATAAAACCATAGCACCCCAACCTTATGCACAGTTCCTATAACTGGGAAGATGGGGCTCAGCTGGTTACTACATTTGCTTTCAGGAGCGAAGTTTATAGATTGGAGATCTTCCTAGATTCAGCATTGTCACTAGACATTAGAACCGAGCAGCAATCTGGAACTGAAAGGAGGAAGGTGATTTTTTCTTTCATGCTGTACAGTGCCCTGAAATCTGACATGAAGTAAGTTGGTAGAATATTTTCAATACAAAGATACATAAATCTTTGTCATTCAAACCAGAGGTGCACAGTAAATCTTAGTGACCTCTGTCCTGCAGCTGAATGCAGAATGGACATTTCCAGACTAGACCTCATCTCCAGCTGGGCAAATATCAGTATGGAACACTTGGAGCACATGGCAACCAGCAGCCTAGATGCTTGTGTGCATGAACTCCCTTCTGTATAGGCTTCTGTGACGGTATTTATTAGCCACAGATCAAACCACTGAATTACAGAATTGATCTGCAATTCATCTACACTTACAAATACTGTACTGTATGTAGTCCAATGCCTTTGGAAAAACTTTGATGCTTGGTTACAAGCCAATGAAAATGTGATACATATTGCAGGATTTGATTTCTGTGATTAATATTCAGAATCTTGTACTGAATCTTCCTATCCCTGAACATGACATTGCCCCCTTATGTAATGACATAAAACATAAACATCCTTCATGCTCCTGCTGTCTCTTTAAAGATAAATAGAAAAATGAGAGAGAAACATTTGCTAACGAGCCTATTAAATATTGATGCCTTTTCTCAAGTCCCCCAGAGCCCTATCATTTCAGCAACTGTCTGATTAATAATAGATTAAACATTTTAGATTTGCTTACTCTGGGCTTCATAACTTTAAGTGCATCGGCTGTCTTTGTAATGGCAGGGTCTGGGAGTGACAAACCTTGCAGATTCTCCACAAAATATCTTCTAGGCAATCAGCAAATCTATCTCAGAATAGAAATGCACTTACTGAGGAAAGGGGCAAAGGAGAACCTGGGTTTACATGGATGGGTGAGTTAGGGAACATATATTTTTCCCTTCCAGCAATATTAAAAAGGGTTAATGAAATGCTGGGAGATGTAGAGTGTTTTTGGCTGCAGAAGAATCACAATCTTTTCTTTCTTTCTTTCTTTCTTTCTTTCTTTCTTTCTTTCTTTCTTTCTTTCTTTCTTTCTTTCTTTTTCTTTCTTATACCTTCATTCTGCTTATCTTGTACATGTGTTCAAGGCCTACTTTAGGCCAGCAGATAAATTGGTACAGTACAACTATTCCTAGATTACATCATTTCAGACTGCATGAAATTATGGTGAGTCCATCACAGACAGGAACAGTACACATAAGAGAAGTTATCTAGGTTATCAAAGGGGCTGGGAAGAAGGGATTAACTAGGCAATTTCTTAGTTTCCAGACAAATGATCCAGAAAAAAGATGCTGCCACTTCATTTGCTATTCATGTAGACAAAGTCTCAGATTAAGTTAAAAAAAAATCTTAAAAACATGCACTCAACATCACTGGGGACACTGCCTTCATTTTTCAGAAATGGAACTGAATTGCTCAAGGGAGCAGTATAATGGCAGAGGTTTATAAAAATATTCTAAAGGATAGTTTTTTGTAAGATCCTCATGCGATGGTCTTGTGAAGGATTCAGTAGTAGGAAATGATAAGATAATGGTAATAATTTAGACACTACATTCAAAGAGTGAGAAAGTCAGCCATACTTTAAGCAATGTTTAATAATTGATTTAGAAATTATAGTAATATAATTTAATACATTTGTATCATACATTTTTTAATGTTAAATGATCTAAGAAAAAAAAAAGCTAGTACTAAGGTCAGCAGTAGACCTAAATGTCTCAAAGGCACCAGGCAGGAGAAACATGTTCTCCACAGAAGACATTGAAAAAAAAGGGTTAGAAAGACTTTATTGATTGGGGCTTTTTAGCTCAGAACAAATACTGTATGAGTTTGGGAAGATCTGATAAAGGTATATAAATCCATGCAGACATGGACAGAGTTGATGTTATCTCTCCCTCTCACAAGGTTAGAGTTCAGGACTTCCACTGAAACTATTTGTGAGGAGGACTCTAAACCAAAAAAAGGAAGAGGCACTTTTCACAGAGTGGACTGTGAAATTGATTGCCCTTGAATGTGGTGATTGCCACAAATTGTTTGTTACCTTATTGACCTTTTTTTCTTTTTCTTTTTTGGTGCCTTCAAGTCAGTGTTGACTCCTGGTGACTGCCAGACTAGATCCTGCAGTTTTCTTGGCAAGGTTTTTGGTAAGTGTTTGATTTTGCTTGACTCCTAGGTCTGAGAGAGAGTGACTGGGCCAAGGTCACCCAGCTGGCTTCATGCCTAAGGTTGGACTAGAACTGACGATCTCCTGGGTTCTAGCCTGGTACCTTAACCACTACACCAAAGTGACATTCTGTATTGACTGTAGGCATCTTATTTTAAATGCCAGATGTTGAGGAGCAAGAGTAGGAGAGAGTTGATTTCTTCCTGATGTTTGTAAACTTCTGAATGTATCTGGTAGGCTCTACTCTTATGTTAACATTTTATTATTTCTATGTCATGGGTTTTATTATGTAATAATTGTTCAGTCTGTAAATTGCTGTGGGGAAGCACGGCTTTGAAGGGAGGCATATAAACATTTTAAGAATGCTTAAAATAATTAAAAGTGAAATCAGTGAATCAAAACGTATCCTAAATGAATACACTGAAATGTATCTTATACTTCTTTAACACATTATGTGAATGATAGCAAGATTAAATGAATTAAGGCATCGGTATTTCAAATAATATATTGATGAGAACAAGGTTTAAAATAGTTACAAATAATGTTCTTGATGCACAAAAAAATACAATTTGCAGTTGCATCTTTCAGTCGCTCCTGGTTCACAAGAACAAGAGAATATGGTTTAACACATAAGGGAATAATCTGTATTATTGTGAAAGGCTGATACTTCTTGATATATTCTACTGAATCTGACATTCTATAATTCAAAGATGGACTAGGAAGTTTATGTTCCCTGCTTACCTTGAAGCGTGTGAACTTTTGCAGCAGAGTTGAAATCCTGCCTTCTTATTTGGAATGCTTTTTTTAAAAGATTTTTTATGTCCCACCTTTATTATTTTTATAAATAACTCAAGGCAGCGAACATACCTAATATTCTTTCCTCCTCCTATTTTCCCCACAACCACCACCCTGGGAGGTGAGTTGGGGTGAGAGAGAGAGGGACTGGCCCAAAGTCACCCAGCCGGCTTTCATGCCTAAGGCAGGACTAGAACTCTCAGTCTCCTGCTTTCTAGCCTGGTGCCTTAACCAAACTGGCTCTGTTCATGACATTTTCACAATAAAATGTTTACTAATAATATTGTGTCCCCAAATTGCACAATTCTAGTTCTAAGGATCATTTGGATTTTCTGCACCCTAGATACGGTAGCCTTAAAAATGTAGGAATTAAAAACAAAACAAAATGCAAAAATATGCTGAATCTTTAACATTAAAGATTGCCTCTGGTGCACTTATGAGCTCTCAGAGGGATAATCACACTGGAGAAAGTATTATTGGCCTACAGTAGGGTACTCATTTGGCATGCAGAAAATTCCACATTTAATCTCTGGCATCTGCAGGTATGACTGGAAAAATGTCTACCTGAAATTCAGAAGGGCCATTGATAAAAGTAGATTATTGCTCTGGCTCAGTATCAAGTCATTTCCTCCAAAGGCATTTAATGACATCCCAATCATGTGGGAATTATTATTGCATGAATCTATGAAGATGAATAACCCAGGAAGAAGTTCATAGCAGGTAAGAATTAAAAAAAAAAAAAAGTTATTTAAAGAAGGCAGTGAGATCTGGGTTTTGAGATCTGGGCTGCAAAGATCCAGACAACCACTGGCAGCGCTAAAGAGTTAGGTATTTATGTACCTCTGTGCTGCCCGCTATCTAGATATTTCCACTCCAGATCTGGTAGCTTTATATGAGAGTAATGGCAGGCACCAAAGGAAACAATTACGTTAAACAGGAAAAATTGAGTATGTATTTTTACAATTGAAATGTTTTTGAAACATTTCTTTGTCACAAGTGATGGGCTTCTACTCAATTAAAAAGAAAGCGAAGCACCGCTTGAGTTCCAAGAGTTTTGAGTTTTCTAGGTCACACATCCCTTTACTTCTTATTAGAAGTTTGAAAATTTCTTTTTTCACTTCCATACAAACAGCATCAAACTCATTCAAAAAGTCCTAAATATTAATCAAACGAGGCCACCATCTTAGCACATCAATAAACATGAAGTTAGTTTCATCAAAATCCATGGCATTTAGTCTTTTAATTAAAAGCTGAGTAAACACAGGTGTTTCATTAGCCTAGGCCTTACTTTAGATTCCTTCTTACACAGTGGACAAAAAGAGAAAAAAAGAAAAGAAAAAATTTTCAGGAACAGAAATATTGGTATTTAAACAGAAAACTTAAATCTCAAGCATATTTTCAGGCTATGAGTACATTAGGAAAGGGCGCACCCTTCATCCAAACTAAGGTTATATGTAATTATTGGTGGTAGCAGTGGAACAGGGATTTATTTTTGCTCTAAATGTGAACTTTTTATTCCCATTTTTGGCATGTGAACTTTCACTGTACAATGAATGTTATAATTGGAACTGGTGTGTGGCAAAAAGATTCCTTGGTGAGGTACACAAAGGCAACATTTCTTCAGTAAATACCCTGAGAAAGAATAAATGAGCAGAGGAGAATCAGTAGGAAACAGTTCATGTTAACCTTTCTGAAGAGCAACTAAGTGCTTTTCTTTTTGACCTCTTCAAAGAGAAAATCAGGATAATATAATGGGATCTCATTAAATTGTAGGATAACTATTTGCTTGCCACTGTAAAATAGGAGGGCAGAAATACGCATGTGTCCATTTATGTGTACCTGCACAAATTTACAAGTAAGAGGTAAAGGCACCCTTGAGTAGAGTTTGATTCCTGGTAACTACATCCATTTATTTATTTATTAAATTTATATGCCGCCCAACTCCCCCAGAGGGCAACTCTGGGTGGCTCACAATTAAAATCCAAAACAGTAAAAACAATGAAAATATAAATATCCATATTAAAATTAGCTAATAACAATTCTATATAAAAAGACCATATACAATTCAAGATGATGGGGGGGGGGAGCAGTATTGATTATCCCACCAGCCAATTCCAACAATGTGAGCCCCCATCAGGCCCCTAGGCCATCTGGCATAGCCATGTTTTCACACTTTTTCAGAAGGCCATGAGAGTAGGGGTGGACTGCACCTCGGGTGCAGGGTGGGGGCCAGGGCAGAAAAGTCCCTCTTCCTAGACCCTACCAGCCGAAGTACCTTGACTGGTGGGGTCTGCAACATGCCCCTTCTGCTGGGCCAAGTGGGACAGGCTGATATAATGGGGGCGAGAAGGCTCCTCAGATAACCTGGTCCTGTGCCATCAAGGGCTTTAAAGATAATAACCATGCTGTTTTCTTGGGAGTATTATGGAAATGGTTTACCATTGGTTCTTATGGGCTAGTTTTTCAACTTCCTAGTCTAGTTTAAAGTCTTAGAATTCCTAAGTGCCCCTTAGACACTTGGACATGGATACATTGTTCAAAAGCCACTGGAAGGAGTTGTTAGCCTTCCTCTCAGATCTTGATGGGACGAGTAGTAAGGAGAAAATTAAAGAGAAAGTACTTCAATTCCCAGAATGAAATGTGCCCCAAATTCCTCTAAACCCATAAAGATAGAACACTTTTGCAGGAATGCAAACCAGAGTACATGAAAACAAAATGCTTTACCTGCATAATCTGCTAAAATCAGGGCATAACCTACAAACAGTGAACACTTTTGTCTATGACAAAGCAGTCATGTATATCTGCAGGGGGCAAGTGGGGGGATGACATTTATTGATTGTTTCATCATACAAATGCTGTGACTTATGTACTTGCATCAGACGTCATCATGCACATGCCATTTTGGCTTTACTGGGTAAATGAAAACAGATTTGCAACACAGTGATGGTTACTCAGACTGTTCTAATTATGCACATGCCTGGGGCAATTGTCATGCCCATGTTATCTTAACAAGCATGTTATAAATCCAGATTTTAATTTACCTTCATATGTTTTCTAAATGTTCTGCTTAGGTCAGATAAGCCAAGGTGAGCAAAGTAATTTCATATAGAACACAAGGTTATCCATAAAGCAGGATCTTGAGTTAAGCTAAGAGCAAGACATGGTGAAGTATTTTAAAAACTAGTATACTTCAAGAATCAAGCTGCAGGGGCCAAGAGTACAGAAATCCAGTCAAGTGAAGAGCCCATGAGAGATGCACTCAGGAATAAATGCCTTTGTTCCTCAAAAGCTAGGAATAGGTTAGGGTGAAAAAAGAATTATTGTGAGCCATAGTTTCTCAACATAAAACAGGCACGGCCTGCCACAAGCAAGACTGTAAATTTTTCCTGTATTTCTGAAGCATCCTTTGTTGGAGACCAAATAGATTTATATAGTGGAAAGAATGCATGGAGAGAGACATTCTAACAGTAAGAATATAAGTTTTATAAGAAACTATTCTTGAGGCTACTTGCATGAAAGAAAATAAATGCAAGGTTTATTGAGGGAATAACAGGGTGACAGGAAAGCCTACCGTATTTAAGTGCATCTACAACTAAATTCAGAATCTGAATTGCACCACAGGTCTGAATCAGAAGAAAATGAGAGCTGAATTGAGAGAGGAAGAAAGAGATGAAAGCCCTGAGAATATCATTATAACCAATTGGGAGGCATGTTACTTAGAAACATGCAAGGTAGATATTTTCAGACAAGGAAAGGCAATAAAAGCTTAGAGTTCTTCTTTCAACTGTCTCTACATCTATTATCCTTAGTGTTCAATAGGTCTATAGGTACAAAAAGATGGTGAATCCCAACATTCATCATTTCCTCCTTTCTTCTTGCCCAAGTTTTAAAATAATCTTACTTTGGGGAAAGATAAGCAACAGGAGTACAATTCCTACCAACCCTCACTTCTAATGAAGTACATGTAGCCTTCCATTCCTGAAATTGTGATTTTTTCCCTTAGTTGAAATATTAAGTGTACAGGTCCTGCTCATTGTTTTTGAGTAGGAAGCTATCCCTGAAACTACAACATCACAGGAAACCTTTGAAACAATGATCTTTTTTTTAAAAAAACCTTCTTACTCACTATAGACTAACAGGACAAGTTCACTTTGTTGTGAAAACAGAACTAGTTTTTGAGGCTGCTTCAGGAAGACACTGCATGAATCTCCAGGCAACTGTTTGATTTGGTCATTAGTCTGTCCACTAATGGTCACATCTCCAAGGTGTATCTAAGTTTCAGAGTACAGAGAAAATGAGATCAAATGTCTCTTCATCAACTACTATTTTGTTTTAGTAGCATAGTCTGAGAAAACACTGTAGTGGATTTCCATAATTTTCTTAGCCCTGTGGTCTCATTAAAATGTTTTTGCCTTTATTTATATTTCAAGAAGTTCCTGGCAGAAAAAGATAAAAAATCAGGGGTTTGCAGCAAACTGTGAGCATCCATGGATTCTTCACTAGAAAGGATTATCCTGTATTTCCCACTGTGGCAAGGACTGCAATTCAGAGCACAGACTTCATTAGCTTTTAAGCTTCAAAATCTTTGCATTGATTTTTTTGTTTTTTGTTTGGTAAAACAACAACTTGTGCATGTATATGTGTGTTGAGAGAGAGTTGGGAAAAGGAGATATGATAACTCAAACTCAAAGTGATAACATTTAGGAATCTGGTAGAATAAGTTCCTTCCAAAACTTTTAATGATATTTTAAATATTTTATAATATTTTGAATAAAATAACTTTTTCATAACTCAGTAAAAAAATCTTAATGCTAAAAAATGCTAACCTAATACATACTAAAGGTGTCTAAAAGGTTGGTTGATTTCTTTATTATTTTAGCCATTGCCTTAGGTTTGATGAAAACAGGCAATATTTAGCAAAAGTTGAAACATCAAGGTACCTTATGGGTTGAACTAGTTAATAAGTTAATTGGATTTAATTGGTATTTCATGATACAAACTGGTGAAAATGATAAAAGTTAAATTTATATGTGTTGGTTTTCTTACTCTTAAATCCAATGTACAATTTTTAATTGATAATGGATGAAAATATAGATGGGAATTATTTATTTATTTATAGGATTTATATGGTTGCCCATCTTGTAACATACAACTCTGGGCAGCTAACACAGTGATAAAAACACAAACAGTAAGATTAATTCAAAAAGAAGAGAGAAAAAGAAAAATCAAGAAAAACCAGTTACCCAACTCAAAACTATACCCATTCACCTCTCTAGCCTCCCACTTTACTGTCCCAGTGCCTGCAGGAAAAGCCAGCTCTTCACCAATTTATGGAAGGCTAAGAGGGTGGAGACCTACTGTCAGAGTCTGCACACTCAATCCCAAAGTTCAGTAAATCCTCTGGAGACCAAAAGTTCCATCAGAGATTTCTTTATTCAGGAGAAGCATACAGCATCATAGTTTGTTGAGTCTAATTCTACATAGCAATGCCTTGTCCTTTTATGCCCAACTCCCCCCCCCCCTCTTCTAGGTTTCTATTCCCACTTGCAGCTCTTTGCGCCTTGCCCCGGTTCTCACACCTTCTGGCCTTGGATGTCTGTTTCAAGATAGAGATAACGGCACCTGGCCTCCTCTTCCCCCCTTTTATGGCAGGTCAAGCAAACGGTTAGAATAACATTTCCAGTATTTCATTATTGATCTATGGTTAGCAATAAAAGCAAAAGTATGGTTAGCAATAAAAGCAAAATAAAAACAATTGAAGGTTCTGGTTTGCGTAGATCCTGACACCTGCTGAATCTCAAGGAGAAGGGTGTTTTGTTAAGACATCCAGTCAACTTTGAGATATATATAATCTGGTTTATATCAAATGAAATTCTGTTATCAAGCTTGTTCTAGACATGCTTTAACTGTGCTCCTTAATTAAATTTTGGATGTAAGAATGAGCTTTACCTTTGCTTGGCCTTCTGATACTAGGTTTTTCACACATATCTCTAGGTACATACTAGGTTTTTCACACATATCTCACATACTGTATCTTCACTTAATTTTTCTTATACATACATTTGTGTAAAACACATACAATGATTTTTTCATTAACTTCCCCCTTTCCCTCCTTAATACTGTGCTTCTCATAATTGTTAGAGGAACTTAACAATAAAAATCAGATCTTAAAATCTAGTCAACTGACTTCCAATGGCACAGTAACCAGTCCAGAAGGAGACCTCCTGTGGCATTCTAGATTTTGGTGAATGGTGGCTCCCAGAATCTTAGCCTTTGGCCAGGCTGACTGGGGTTGCCGGAAGCTGAACCTCAACAGTATATGAAGCGCTACAAGTTGCTATGAACTAGAAAATCAGTACCAGGAAAAATAAGTCAATTGATTCATACTCTATTATAAAGTCATTACATAATAATTATATAGGAGTTACCAATTAATTCAAGGAGAGCCAGTTTAGTGTAGTGGTTAAGGCATCAGGCTAGAAACTGGGAGATCATGACTTCTAGTCCTGCCTGAGGCACAAAGCCAGCTGGGAGACCTTGGGCCAGTCACTCTCTCTCATCCCTAGGAAGGGGGCAATGGCAAACTACTTCTGAAAAACCTTGCCAAAAAAACTGCAGGGACTTGTCCAAGCAATCACCAGGAGCCAACACTGACTTGAAGCCATGCATAAATAAATAAATAAAAAATCAGAGGGATTTCCTGGTCTACACATTAAAGTGTTAATATTTAATTTTATATTTAGGGCATTTGGATTAGGATATTCTTGATTGGAATAGTGTTGTGCAGGAAATTCTTATTTCTTTCTCTCTCCCTTCCAATCCTCATTCAGTCTGATAAAGGAGATTTTTCTCTCAAAATTTCTCTCAAAGGAGAATATTGATGAATTTCTCATGGGCAGACTATAGCAGTCTTGTGTTTAGTTAAGAAGGTGATCAAGAAGTATCTGTTGAATATTCTATTTCCATTACAATCTTCTCTCCAGTGATATGCAGCCTCCCTGGCTCCTGTGCTTCAGTTATTGGCTGTGTGTTTGTGCCATGATGCCCACAAGGGGGCAAATGACAATATGTTTAATGATATCACTATCTGTGCCCCTGCTTGTGTCAAATGTCAAGAAGCAAGAACATAATGGTGGTGTTTGGGCGATGATGTCATAATGCACATGTCATTTTCGGGGGGGGGGGTTGTCATTGCAGTTTGCTGCAGACTCTGCTGATCATAAGAGAATTTCAAAAAATACTTCCAGAGAGAACTCCTGCCATTGAATTTTTTCAAATCCACAAGTATAGACAGCCAGGGAGGTTTCTGTGTGAGGGAAAGAGATGTAACAGAAAACACCAAAAACCATTTTCTGCTACCTCCAACAACAAAACAGCTTTAAATTATCAAACAAGAGAAATTCAAAAGACATTTTCAAACACCCTGAGAATTAGGTAGAAAAATAGAAGACTATGTTGCAAGGAAATAAACCTCTGACTATTTGCAAGGCAGATTTTGACACAATGTTAAACCAGAATCATAAATGTGTGCAAGAGGTTGTATTTATTAAAATGCAGTGAGTGAACACCTATGTTGTCATATCTGCAGAAGCAATTGTTCTAGCAATATTACACTGTAGTCATATTTCAATATAACTTTAATGTGGTCCTAGTGGCTTACCTAATATACCAACATTTGGAATTACACTCTAGAAATAATTTGAAATTATTCATTTGGTTTTTCCTTTTTTCTAAAAAGGAATAAAACTCTATACCTCAGAGTCGTCAAAACAGTTCTAAAATAGACATCCAGTAAAGCCTTAACACTACTGAACACTACTGAAACCAATGGCAACAGTAGAATCAGTGCTAATAATAGATTCACAGTATGATAGCCAGCATTGATTTCAAACACCAACCAACTCATTGAATCAGAGGGTCCCTAGGTTCATTTGCAACCCCTTTGCTGGTTGGATCTGCAGGACTGTGTCCACTGCTCATATGGATTGGCATGACACATTCTCTTGAAAATCCATGTAGATCGAAGAGACAAAATCATGGCAGCTTTCCTAGTTGCTGACATAAATTATTCAATAGGGAATACTAAAAGAATAATACTCTAATACTTTTTTGAGTAAAAGGGAGATGAGGACTCTGAAGCAGGAGGTTTATGGACCAGGGAATCTGGGATCTTGAGGTGAAGTTGTCTTTCTAGAGCTGGAGAAAAGAATGTACATTACAGGGTCTTCAGAAGAACTTTTTAAGAGAATAGCTTGAAAGTCAGAATCGCTTTGGAACAAGATGAGGAGGGGCCAACATTAGTTACTGAGGATAACATAGCATGAAAGCAAAAGAGATTCCCCTGCTAAGTAGGGTTGAGAATTATGGAGTTTGCATGGAAGTTGTAGGAAGAAAAACAGTTGTGGGAACTGTAGCAAACCATTTAAATGTAAGGAGTGCTAATGGTTGTAATCCTCTACACAATAACCTACCTATGCACACAGTACAGGGAATTCAAAAAGATTTATTCTAATATTTAGGGTGCAATTTTTAACAGTGCCTGTAGCATGTATCAACTAGGGGATCCAGGCTACCTCTGCCTCCTAGAAAAAAAAATCTATCCTGACCTTTACACTGGCAAACAAGGGGTAGATTCTAGCTTCATCTTTCCCTGCCAGAAAGGGTCAGGCTTGGAGTAGTTCTGGGATCAAAAAGCAGAAAATCATCATATTTTAAACCCCATGGATTTGCCAGCATAATTCTATTTACACCCATTGGTCAAGAGCTACAAACTGGAAGACAAGCAAGAGCTCCAAAAAAGGAAGATCATTCCAGGCTGAACTGCATGTTGATAACAGCATATTGTTTGCTCCTTCATCCTGGCCTTGAAAAACTGATCTCCCATCTCTCATTTTTTCCTTTCTTCCCCTTTCCCTCTTGGATATCTTATCCTTTTAAGCTGGGAACCTGAGAGATGGGTCTGTCTTAATACTGTAGATGTAAGGAGGTTGGAAATATTCATTCTCTGAAATCAGGATTAAAGTGTACCAAATGAATAAATAATATAGAGAGTAACCACCCATTGCCCTGGTGGTATGTATAATTAAATTTAGGAGATAGTCACTTTATTCACATGACCTCAGAAATCCTTGCCAAGATAGAAAAACTATATGGAGGTGTGTAAAAGAAAGAGACCTGTTTTTAAACTTGAGAGACAGCCTATATACTTGAATTACTCGATGCATTCATTCCAGAGATGAGGTGTAAAACAACTATGACTTGGTTTTTTGCTCATTCTCTTAAACTGCTATATTTGTTCTATTCTAGACTATGATTTGCAAATGACAAGAGTAATGTACTCTTATGGATAGTGGACACTGATAAACAGCAATGCTGATATTTTAACACGTTGATGAACAAAGGATGTTCTACTAAGCAGTGCTAATTTAAGGATTTTTTTTTAATTTTAAAAATTTTAGACAATCTTATAACTTGATAAAGGAGGTATCCCAGATTTTTAGGTGTATCATTAGGGATTGTTGGTTAATGCATTTTCTTCTCTCTCTAGATGCCACTTCTCATGACAGATATTGATTATGTAAAAATCATCTTTGTAAAAACAAAAATAAAACTCTCATACTCTGATTGTCAGATTGCCTATTGTAAAAAGATGGGCAATAGCAGGCAAGCAGAAAGTTTTATTTCTTTGGTTTCTTTCATTTAATAGTTGCTTTCTGAGTAGTTTATACATACATTAAAATCATCAAATATAAGGAAAAAATAAAACAGTACAAGTGGTTTTTAAATTTTATTTAATGGTTCTCAATTCATTCTTGCACCCAGAAGGGTTTCATGACTTACAAAGAATCATAGTAACATAGGAATGCACACTTATTTCAACATAAATCCCTCCTGGCCTATTTACTGCATATATTAAAAATATATCAAATACACACTATATTAATATTTCAATAACTGAAGTCTGAAAAGCTCCTGGGATATATATTTTTCTTAGTTTATATGGATGTTTCTAAGGAATTATTTGGGATATGGAAAAATAAGAATAAAATACAAGTTGAGAGATGCTGGTTAATGTATACTACACCATAATGTTTCTGGTTTAGTATGATGTGTGAATTCTCCCATGGTAGCTAGTTCAACAAACTGTATTTAAGAAATCCTGGCTTAGTGAGTTAATCATACTTATCTACTCATGAGTAAGCCCCACTGCATTCAGAGGGACACAAGGACCAGTAAATGTATCTAGGAAAACAGGCTCTGTTAAAATTAAGAAACAAATGTCTAAACTGAACACAAGGAAGACTGGCCTTTCACCTCTCACCTTTTAGAAGTATACTGGCAATAAATTACTGCAATAGCTCTTACAAATACTTACCAACTAGGAGTGTCCACAGGGTATGTATCTGTCAAAAAAGTGAAGATGGTAACCATCTTCTGGCCCCCACTCCTTTTTTATATGGGTCCTTACATGGCCACCATTGGGACTATTCTTTACCTCACCACTGCAGACAATAACAGTTGTTTTCATAGACCATTTTGCTATATTCTCTTTTGGCACATTTAATGGACAGTGGTATATCAGAATTAAACCCCACTGAGTTCAATGGGACATACTTGAACATACACGTCTACAGAACTGAAAGCTTGGTGAGAAAGGGAAACTGACATCTAAGTTCAGTTAGAATCACAACAGTTGTGAGATGGACTGAACTAATACATGTTCTCCTCAAGAGTTTTATCTGGCTGTTTTTATTCCCATATATACAGTATCTAGGTTAAATAGTTATGCTGTGCTGTCAGTTATGATCAAATGCTCTAATTGTACCTTAGCTAATTTTCCCCCTGCTCCTCTGGTTTTCCTTTGCTACATTTCATGGTAGAAATGGATCCTCATCTATCCTTGCCACAGATAAAGAAGTGTATTGTAAAGGAATATGTAATTGATAAGGAGACTGAATCCAGTATTTTCATGTTGATGTACTTTCATTTTTTTCCCTTTCATTGGAAAAACTGAAAAAAAAAATCAGTATCTTCATGTTGATGTACTGAATCCCAGAATGTTTTTAAAGCTAATTTAAATAATACAATGGTGGTTGCAGCCCAGTCTTTTTAAAAAATTTCTTTACAACCATTTGCATGCCATCTACTTGCCAGACTCTAGATGGCTTACAGTTACAAAAACATAAGGCCACAAGTCCAATTATCAGTTTAACATCCTGAAATCCTAACTGCTGCTCTCACCTGATTTGAGTTTTTCACTCCCAAAATTCTGCAGAGAGCACAGTTGTTGCAGCCCCAAATGTCAGAAGGTGGCAGCCATCCTGACCTTGGGGGCCAAGCTATTCCAAAGTAAGGGGGCTGCTATCAAATAGGCCATCCTCTAATCCCTGCCTATCGGTCTGCCATGCAATAGGCATCCACCGCACCCCCTCTCAGGCAGCCCATGTTAGGTCAGCAGATTCCACTCAGAGTAAAAAATTCCCTTCTGTCCCATAAAGAGAGAGAAGGGTAGCCTGAATATGTAGACCGCATCCTAGGACACTAGAGGGAATGGTGGAGAGCAACTTCTCCGGTTTACCCTCTGATGAATAGGTACTTTGTGACTGGCTGTTGTTCCAACTATTTTGTAAAAGCACCCCATCATATATCCTCAGGAGTGTCTACCCCTAAATGACAGTAGTGTGCATATGTGATAGAACAGCCTAAGCTGAAATTTTAGTTCAGTAGTTAGGAGCATTTCCCCAAGCCTGGTTAGGCAAAGTCAGGAACTGTACTGCTCTTTTAACCTCAATCTTGGGAAATGTGAGGTCTTAGAGCCAACATGTTCCCCTGGAATTTTCAAAATAAAGGTTTGGCTGGTAATTCAGTTCTTAATGTAAAATGTGCCTAGCTGGTCAACAAAAGCTCTCCATTTTTAAATATTCACATCTTGACATGAATAAAAAGCTAAATTATTCACATTTTGATATATTAAAAAAAACTTGTGAAGAAATTTGGCTCAAACTCAGTTACAAATGGAAAGTGCCAATGTGTAATGGGCTGTGTTCATTTTGAACCCAAGGTCACCATGAGGATAACACTTAATTGTTTTCAAGACTTTGCTGGCTTTCTCTCTTTGAAAGCATTTACCCCTGGCTTCTCAATTGTCAGATTGTTCCTGATTGAGAATAACCAACTTCTTTTGGGCTGCCTGTTTGCCACACAAAGTAGCAAGTCAGTAGAAAATAAGGTTTTTTAAAAAAATTCTGTTATTATGAACTCCAGCCAGGAGTGTGTCCATCCACAGACATCATGACTGAGAATCCCCACCTCACCCATGCGTTTCATTTCATGATTCACAGGCTGTCAGTGACAAGCTCTGTCAGTGCAATTTGTGCTCTAACTGGCATGGCAACAACTGCAGGGGATGATGTGATGGCCATAAAAATATTTAATGGGCTGGACTGTCATGCCAGTTGCAGGCATCCAATGATTTATCTCTATCTCTTTCATAGAAACTACGGGTGTCTTACCCACCATAGGCCAAAATGGCTAAATGAAGTCAAGGATTTTTTTTTCCTGAACTTATGCAATTAGATAATCATTTAGGCACAGTTTAAGAGAACAATATCAATATTACTATGGATTCATGATAATTTAACCCTATCTCAAGGTGCCCATCACTTGGGAAGGCATATGCATTCTTTGAGTTCATTTTAAGATGACATTCAGAAACAAGAACAATGACATCCTTTCTATCTGAATCTGCAGTAAGTGTATAAATCCTTTTCTTTACTGTGCAACACTTTTTCAGACTGAACCGGATAGCCCTCTGTAGCCCAAAGCAAATAGTTAATCTAGTTATGAGGAAAGAATCAATTTTTGCATACTTACAAGGACGGGAGTTCTTAAAACTTGAGAAGAACTGTGACCATTTTTATTCTCTCCATATTTGTCTATTGATACTCTGTCTCTTCACAGATACACAGCCAGTAAAGGTCAGTATATGCTGGTATTTTAATAACAATTGTAATAAAATAATGTGCAAAGAATCCTATAAATGTTGGCTAAAGGCATAACATTCTATTTAAATGTCAAATTTAATGAAAGTAAAAGTACCTATGTGCAAACTGGAATGCCACTATGTATCAATACCTATGCTTTTCTGAACTCTGTAATACTTTTTCATACTTTAAAAGTATGAAAAAGTATGTTTGGGGAAGTGTGCAATTTCTCTCCCACCCCCCATTACTTTATGGAAACTGAATGGTAAAAATATGTATGTTAGAAACGTGCATACATAATTGAATATATTCGTATGTTCAAAACTGACTTATTGGGAAGACCAACAAGAAAATGTGTTTATGTGTATTTGTGTTTTAATGCAAAACGATGCAGAAACAGAGAAAAGCTTGCATATGAAAAACTAGATGATTCAGTTATTCCTTCTGCTGTTGATTGATTTAACCCAATCCTAGCTATTGAACAAGTTCCATAAAGTCGAGATTTACTATCTAGATATCAGCATATCCCCTGATTAATAGTGTTCCACTTCTCTCCCTGATCTTAAATTGGAAGGAAATTTAAGAGCTGTGTGCCCAGACTTTGTACTGCAACCAATGTTGGCTTTTTTCATAACCATTGAACAGGATATCCTCTTTTTTCTTTCTGTCTGAGACTGGCCTTCGCCTCTATCCCAGAGAACAATATATAGATAAATCAATTGCTTTAATAGTCTGGTCTTATTTTTTAATTTTACTAAATCAGCCTTCTTGCTACCCTGAAGCTTATACAGATAATTGAGGATTTGTTGCTTCCATCTCTGTTTCACTGCCAACATTTCCATTAAAGGCTGTCTGTCTTTGCAAGAAAAACAGGATCATGCTTTCTAGGACAGAACATCAGATAGAAATCCCTCAGCTTCAGTTGCCCATTAACTGGATGCCCTTGGGCTTTTTGCATGAAAGCGATTGAAAAGCCAGTAGGCCACTGGGCTTTTGTATAGATATTTTCTTCTTATGTCTTTGTTTTTAGCTCTCTGCTCTCTGCTGGGTTTACTCTGCAGGTGAAAGACTACAATCCACATGTCATATTGGGTATCTTCTTAAAATGTGAGCCTATGAGAGAAGGCAGATTGTAATATTCTTAGCAGACCCATGGCCTTTAATAACTAGGGCCAGACAGATGCATTTTTTTCCTACCACTTCTTGTACAATTTAATGCAAGAGATTTTGCATGAGAAATGATTTCCAAAACAAAGAGACGGTGAAACTCTCTCCTGGGTATAGTACAGTGTTCTTGCATATAGTTAGGAAGTGTCCAAGGTATATGTAAAATGTCCTACCTTTCATTGTACAGTCATCATATCATGGTTTGCAGGTTATCTGGCTTTCTATGTTTAGTTGATTTCCAAGAGGAGACCTCATGAAGGAATTTCTCCCATGCAGGAGCTGCTGTTCAACAGTGCTGCTAGGCCCACTAAGGATTTCCAATTGATAAATTGTTGGAAAACTTGCAGCAGAACCATCTGTCTTGGGAATTATGGTTGCTACATGGGTCTTCTGGGAATGACCTACTGTAAGGTAAGAAGTCAGGAGATTCCAGCTAGGAATCTCCAACTCCATACACTGAAGAACAGGAATTTTATTTATACCGATTTGTGAGCTGCTCATTGGAGTCTTTCTGATAAAAGAGCAACCATAAATGCTTTAAATCTGCAAAAGGTACCAATGCTTGCCTGGCATCACTAGGGGCAAATGATGGGAAAATTTCTGAGAGTTCAGAAATCCTGATAATATGGTGCTAGCAGGACTAGTGATCTGTAAAGCAGATTCATATGTTCAAAGATACATCTGGAGCAGCAAATAAAAATATTCCTGTAGGCCAGGATGGGAAACTAGGAGCCACTTTTCTAGTGGCTGAGAATCACAGACTGGATGAGGTCTATGTGGATGGGGTTATGCTTCAATGGGAAGTTTTTGAAGAGATCTTTTTTTAAAAAAAAAATCTCGGTTAGGATTTACAATCCACTTTTCATGTGTTTCCTGCTTTAAAACTGCAGGAAACACTCAGTTTTCAGCAGTTATGGGCAGATGGAGCTTCCCCAGCTTCAAGAAAGGGTTACTACCACATAGACTCATTTCTTTAATAATTACATTTGTATCTCCCAAGAGTCTCTTTGCATCATACATGGAGTTATTGCATGCAACATATGAGGGATAAACATGATTGCCCAGCTCCTGTTGCTCCTACTTGTTCAAGCCCTGAGCTGAAAAATGATTTTTAAGTATTTGCAGAATTAGCCAAATACAGACCTAATCCCCTTTCAGACCTTCTTAATATCGTACCTTTCCAACAACTCTGGCTTATGACTGCTCTTTTCCTTCCTTGATTTTGTCCTCACATTGTGTAACTAAATGCTTGCATAGGATGATCATCTTACCAGTGAAATATCCTCTGTCTTGGCTTTTACTCAGAACTGAGAAAGAATCAGTGCAAATAATGCTATTATAAATAGCATTTAAATCAGGGATAGTAGGTGAAGAAGACACAACTGAAACAGTATATTTCAGGAGAAGACAAGTGGGTCTGCTCCTAGGGCCCTCTCCCAGAATCAGCACATGCAGCTGATTGTCTAGGGCCCCACTCAGGGAAACACAGTACAGCTACAGATGGATCTGTTCTGTAAAGCAACCAGGGTTTCTTCACTCTACAACCACAACTGTGACTTCCACAGAGGCTTCCAAGACTGTTTTGCCAATATTATGGAGAGTCTATAATTCATTTTGACAATCAGAAAAAAAAAAAAGATGCTTTAGCTGCAACAGCGAGATGAACATGAAGATATATATGACTTAAACTTATCACTTTTTTTAAATCAGTAGCTTTAGGCAGAAATCATGATTAACCCAAGCGTTATTAAAGTGCTGTTAATAGATTGTTATTTCAATTTGTTAGCAAGGTATAGAGTTATTTATTCATTGCCCAGTCTTCCTGCAAGAAGCTCAAGGCAGTAGGTATGCTTCCCCATCCCTCCATTTCATCCTCCTTACAATCTTGTGAGATACATTAGGTTGAGAGATTATGAATGGCCAAAGACATCCAGTAAGCTTCCCCAGGATAAATGGGGAGCAGAACCTGTATTTTCCCATTTTGGTTTAATATCTAAACTCTTAACTCATTGACCTTCTTGGATATATTTCTGACAACATAGATAAAAGCAGGTGTTTTCAGAGGGGAATGACAGGGACTTAGGGTTAACTGCCCTCAAAACTTTTGTTCAACAGTGATAAGGGTCTCCTTGTAAGCATCTCCTAAACTGTATGGAGGATGGAACTGCTTAACAAGGAAGCAGTTTGGAAGGAGGAAAATGTATTTTAAGGGAAGTGTTCCATCCCTGCATCACTCACAATTGTCCTTGGAAAACTCCTTATCATTAAAAAAATGCATGCAAGTCATTGTTTGCCTCTGTACTTGACAGACACAAGCTTGCAAGTATCTATCATCATATAGATGGATTCTGTTAGCAATAGATTGTAGCATCCTGTTAATTGGCATGTTCAAACTTATCCTTTGGTAAGTTTGAATTTACAATGAATGTGAAGTCTGCTCCTTATGCATCTATGAAATGAGTAAGAGATTATCTAAAAATATGTGTAAAATTGCTGATAGAAAACAATTCAGGTTTCTCATGACATTCTCCTTGCACTACCCCTTCAGCTATTTCAACCGAGTTTAAAAACTTCTTTTTCAATTACAACAGTGTGAGGAACAGCAGACGTGGTCTTGTTCTTCCTATCAACATTTCATTTAGCAGTGGCTAGTAACAGCTAGAGTTGCATTAGCAACTTATAGCCCAGGTGGAAAACTTTGGATCCCATTACAAATCCTCTGGAGCTCCCGCACCTAACTCTGGCTCTTCTATTTCCTATTCAGGCTTGCCGCACAATCACTTCTTCCAGCCTCTTAAGGTGCTTTATGTGACAGTCACCGGGAAAGGGGGAGGCAGCGTTCTTTGTTTCCTCTCCCAGGTGGTCTCCGCATGACAAGTAGCAACCCTGAAAATACTGATCAGCCATTCTCTGGCTGAATGCAGATATCATCTTAGAACAATATAGCAGGAAAGCAAGATGACTGGTTTTCAAGGCCTCTCTTCCCCCACACCCAGTTCTGCTCAACATGTCATCCTTTTTAAAAACACTAAGAGCATGAGAGTTGAAACTCTGAAGATTCACCATATCTTTGAAAGCATCCACATCTATCCTTTTTAGTATGGCAACTTTTTTGTTTGGTTTACTGTAGTTCAGTGTTTCTCAACTTCAGCAACTTCAAGACACGTGGACTTGACGTCCACATGTCTTGAAGTTGCTGAAGTTGAGAAACACTTGTTTAGTTTGTTATTTTTTGCATATTTATTTTATTTATTTATATATCAAATTTATATCACGTTTCTATATTGAAGAAATACTGTGATGATACCAACTGTATCTTGGCTCAATTGCTTTGTTTTTAAAACCTAAAATCATAGACTCATAAACTAGAGGGCATTTAGTCCAATGTCCCAACCCATTGCATGGTGCAATAATCCAAGTTAAAGCATTCCAGGCAGATCTCTATCTAGTCTCTGCTTGAACGTACAAAGTTAAATGCAGTTTAAATTAACCATAAATTATTTCAGAGATACAGAACCTGTGGCTAACCAAATATTATTTTTTTTATAATTCTATCATCCTTGATAGTGGCTGGAATTTAGATGAATCACACGTTCTAAGTCTTGATTTTCTACTTTTGAAATCAGTTGTACTCAGGTTAACCAAAGCCATAACATTTGATTTTGGGGTAGAGTGTTATATGAATAGGCAACTGTAGTTTATCTGATAAACCATGATTAAACAATCTTAGCTCAGCCAGGATTCATCTAATAGACATGTAGGAGGAAAAGTTTTCACCACTGCTGTTCTCTATCTCAGAAAAATGCTACTTGTCCCCATTGCATGAACCAAACAGAAGTTTGACCGTGTGGGGACAAATCAAGGGGAAAAAAATCTCAACCTTTGATAAATATTCCTTTTCACATGTGTGGAAGGAAGGAAGGAAGGAAGGAAGGAAGGAAGGAAGGAAGGAAGGAAGGAAGGAAGGAAGGAAGGAAGGAAGGAAGGAAGGAAGGAAGGAAGGAAGGAAGGAAGGAAGGAAGGAAGGAAGGAAGGAAGGAAGGAAGGAAGATGTTGAACTGACATGATGATGAACTATGGCTCTTAGGAATACTTAGCAATACACCATTAGCCATGATCAAGGTTTCTGGGAACTAATCCAGCATCATACTGAGGACTACCTGTTCCCCATTCTGGCTGAGAGAAGAGCTTTAGACAATAGATATTTATCAAAACTGATAATGATCTGATGGCTACAGCATATCACAGGTCACAGAGGACAGGTCTCTCCTCCCCTGAAAGCTGGCAAGAAGTGGGTGGCAAGAAGAAGTGAAGAGGTGCCTTTTTTCATTTTCCTGGGATAGTGGGACTTGGTCAACCATACAGGCAATGGTTTGCAGCTCAGGATCCTACAGCACACAGTGAAACATGATGGCTCAACAAACTTGCCAAGGCTGCATTTGTTGAATGTTTGTCTGTCATGGCTCTACTGGGAGCAGAAAGGGGAAACAACTCTAGATTTCATGTTGAAAATAAATGTATAATTTCTCATTCTTCTGTGATTACAGGAAACTAATTGTGACAGATTTATTTCAACTTAGCATTTACTCCATCTGGTAAAGCAGACACAGCTCATTCTGTCTCTAGTACTGAAAGAATGGCAGGCTTCACCTGAAATTCTAGGATGCATGATGTCTGATTCCTAAAATGTTAAGAAATACAGTGGTCGGGTCAACTTTCAGAGGAGTTCAAAGAATTTATGAAAGGCTCAGCTGGAAATGAGTCTCCTTGGGCCTTGCAGCTGAGAAGATGGGGTTAATGTCATTGAGCCGCAATAGCTTCTTCAGCTATTGAGTGATTGGCAACCCATTTTCAGGGCATGGTTGTTAAAGACGTTCTTGGTTTGAACCATTTGAAATAGAAGAAACGTCTCCTTCCTTTCCAAGTAAGGAAAGGCAGAAGACATTGTTAAACAATGGCTTTTGACTGCAAAGATAATTGACTGGCTGGCCAATTAGTAGGGGGTCAACTCTTGTACTTCCTTGTCTTTATTTATTTATCAAATTTATACGCCGCCCATCTTACTGTATCAGTGACTCTAGGCGGCTTACAAGTAAAATGCAATAAAAAGCGATAAAAATCTTACAAAAACATAAAAAGTTAAAAGACAGAGAGAGTGTGACCTCAGGCCACCAACATGTGGATCCCCGTGCTCGTTGGCAGAGCTAGATCTTGATACTCTTCTGGAAGGCCAGAAGGTGGGAGGCCAATCTCACCTCAAGGAGCAAGGTGTTTCATAGGGCAGGGACAATGGCAGAAAAAGCTCTTCTCCTAGAACCCACCAGTTGAAATTCTTTAGCTGACTGAGTCCATAACATGCCCTTCCTGCTGGACTGGGTGGGACGGGTTGATGTAACCGGGACGAGACGGTTCCTCAGGTAACCTTGGCCGATGCCATGAAGGGTTTTAAAAGTCATAGCCAACACCTTGAATTGGTCCTGGAAGCAAACCGACACCCAATGCAGCTCACACAGCGGAGGTGTTACATGCACAGTCCTAGAGGCACCCATAACTGCCCGTGCCACCGCATTCTGTACCAGCTGCAGCTTCCGGATATTTTTCAGCCCCATGTAGAATTGCAATAGTTCATGCAGGAGATGACCAGGGCATGAATGACTGAGAGAAGGGCTTCCCAATCCAGGAAAGGGCACAACTGGTGCACAACACAAAGTTGAGCAAAGACCCTCCTAGCCACGACTGCCACCTGCTCCTCAAGCAGGAGTTGTGAGTCCAGGAGGACCCCCAGATTATGCACTGGGTCCATCTGGGGCAGTGCAAGCCCACCCAGGACCAAAGATGGTAAGCCCCCAGATGCGGAAGAGCCCCAAACCCACAGCCACTCCGTCTTACCAGGGTTCAGTTAAAGCCTGTTGTTCCCCATCCAGACCCTCACAGCCTCCAAGCACTGTGAAAGATCATCCACAGCTCCAGAGATGTACAATTAAATATCATCCCCATACTGTTGATACCTCATCCCATGGTGACGGATGATCTCACCCAGTGGCTTCATGCAGATGTTAAAAAGGAGCGGAGAGGGCACCAAGCCATGCCCACAAAACAGGGTCCGCAAGCTGGACCTCTTGCTCCCTATCAACATTGATTGGGACCAGCCTCAGAGGAAGGAGGTGAAACAGCACAAAACTGTGCCCCCCACCCCCAACTCTTGCAGCCAACCCAAAAGGATACCATGGTCGATGGTACTGAAAGCCACCAAGAGATCAGGAAGAGCCAGGATGGATGTACTACCCCCATCCAGCTCCTGCCAGAGCTGAAGCAAGACCAATGCCATTTCTGTCCCATATCTGGGCCTGAAACCTGACTGGAAGGGGTCCAGGTAATCCATTTCATCTAGGATCCTCTGGAGCTGCAGCGCCACCTTCTTTTCTACCATCTTCCCCAAAAAGGGGAGGTGAGAGACTGGCTGAAAATTGTCAAGGACGGTGGGGTCCAGTGATGGCTTCTTGAGGAGAGGGCAAACCAGTGGCTCTTTAAAAGGAGTCAAAAACACATACACTCTCAAAGATGAATTAACCATCACTAGAAGACACCCACATGTCATCACCCAGGTGGCCTTGACCAACCAGAAGGGGCATAGATCTAATGCACAGGTGGCTGAGCTTACAGACCTATCTGTAGACCCTGTCTACTTCCTCGGGCCCAACAGGATCAAACTGTTCCCAGATAACTGGGTAAGTCCACTCCCCAGGCATTTCCAAAGGACCTGTGCCATGCTTGGCCTCCAATTGGGAATGAATCTGAGCGATTTTACCTGCCAGATGCACAGCAAATTCCTCTGTGTGGCCCTGAAGGTAAACTTCTGAACCCCCCTTACCCAGGAGAGTCCGGGTAACCCTAAACAGGGCCACTAGGCAGCCTTCTGCAGACGCAATAAGAGCAGAGAAATAATGGCATTTTGCCACTCTTACCACAACGCAGGCCTTAATAGCAGTTCTAATTTATGTCCAATCAGATTCACCCCTTGTCTTCCTCCAGTGGCACTCTAGACATCTCTTGGTCCTTTTCAGTTCCCTCAACTCCTCCGTAAACCACAGGGAGTGACGGGAGTGGTGGGCCAAGAGGTCGCACCAACCTGCCATTCATCAGCAGCAACTGAAAGCCCAGGCCTCTGTAGGTCCGCTGACCAGGGCCTGGGCCTGAGTACACAGGTTGAGACCACAACACGATTACAAGACACCAGGGATGTCTTCCCCGGGAGTGCCCGCCCTCTGTCTCCCATCAAAACATCCCATGCCTGTCACCACCTGAATGTATTAACCTACCCTAAGCCCCCCAGAGTATTCATTGCCACCTAACTCTGGTATCCCCAATCCCCTAGCTAGGGATCCCTCCATCCAGTCCTGCCCATCAAACATCCCCCTACTGACCAAGGGGGTCGTGGTGAGCCTCATGCTGCTTCAGCAATTGCTCTCAGCACCGTGGGGAACTCTAACCAATAATCCCACTCACTTCCAACAGCGCCACCCTAACTGGCCTCTCCCACTAATTGGTAAGGTGTTGCCCAACCCACTTCCCCCCTCTCCCCGACTCTCACTTGGGTAAGAGGATGCTCTTCTCTGCAAACACTCCCTCCCTCACACACCCAAACACTCCATTTCAAGGCCTACCCCTCCACCGGCTCTCACCTTGGGGAGGGAAAGCCCACTCCTGCCACACTGGGGAAACCCCCAGCCCCCAGGCCGAATCTGCCTCCATGTGGGGACCTCATCCAACCAGTCTCATAGGGGCTCCAGCCACTGGCCTCTGCCACCCAAGTCATTGCTCCAGCCATCCCAACCGCTTGTCACCGCCTGGTGCTCGCCAGAACACTGCCATCCCAGCCACAGCTCGCCCAGGCCACGAGAGCACCATGGCCCACAAGGCCCACAAGGCCCCAATTGCTGCTGCTCTCGCCGCCGCCGTCCACCACTTGTCACAACTGGTTCCAACTGCTGCTGCTTACGATCTCTCTCACCACAAGGGCTCCCCCACTGGCTGCCACTCACTGGCTGCTTGTCCTCTCCAGCTCCCGTCCCATCCCAGAGGAAGTTCCAACCACCGCTGGAACAGCCGGGCTGCCACCTCTCCTGCTTGCCATTCTCGCCCCCACAAGAAGGCTCAGCAAAGTTGTAAAACCAGGTAAGGACACCCAGCAAAGTTGTAAAACTAGATACGGGCACCAGGCAAAGGCATCAGGGAGTCCCGCCCATTCAACTCCACAGTTATACCTAGGAGCCCCACACTGTGCATCTGCTCCCTTCTGCCATCTTAAGTTACTATCCCCTTGGAAGGGTCAGGTCATTTTCACCACTTCTCAAAATACTTCTAGTCAGCTTTCCTAGCCTTAGCTTATCAACTAAACTAAGTGTGTTGGGAAGTAATCTGCTGCAAAAACAATAAAGTCTTTGCTACAGCTTATCAGTGGAAGACGGACTCATGTTGTGGGGGTCTGTGGACTGAAGAATCTTTGTTGGCTTCACTGTTTGTAGCACTGCCCAAGGAAGCTCTCTCAACATACTGTTTTGTGGTTGGGAGGATTGTAGAGATCAGAACTGAGAAAGCACAACCATGCTTTAAAAGACTGATTCATTTGAGAATACTCTACATACAAACACAGACACAAACCCCAAATGCTCCTCTGCTAATATTAGCCTACAATTTGAAGTGCTGCTATGGGTATCACAGAGATGCATGAAGAGATTAAGAGGCAAAGCCCGTAAGTTATGCATGTGGCTGTTTTCAATAGGAAACTTATCTCTTGGCCTGTTGAGACTTCATATAAAATAAATGCTTAGAGAATATTAAGTTTATTTAATTATTCAATTTATATGCCAGCGATGACCATATATGGTTTTTATGTGCATGGGGCTCTGGGTGATTTAAAATATTTCTATTCTGCCTTTCATATACCACATATATAAGTGGTATATAAGAATACACACACACACGTAAATAAACATATATATTGTAAATAAAGCAAGTCCAGTTAAAGCCACATGATTAAATCATCCAGTGGCCAAGTTGAAGACCGTGCATGTACCTAAGCAGCGTGTTTGTTTTTTTGAGGGAGGAAAACATTCCAAAGGGAAGGCATTACCTACGAAGACCCATGATTACAGATATGGAAAGCACAGCACAGGAAATCCACAAAGATACTGATGCACCTGAATATGAATACCAAGTATCAGTGGCATTCCTTAAAGCCCTGCTGAATTCTACTTGCTTCACTGCTGTGCAGCCTCACATTATGGTATTACAGCTGTGAGCTAATTCCAAGCCTCCTGCATGGCACTTTCACATTAAACTGGCCCTTGCCAAGGGCAGTAAGGGCTGGGTGGTAGCACCAAAGTAGGGTAAGCACTGGGTTGTTAGCATTCAGTTAGCAGGTTGGCGCAAAGGGTCTGCATGGTTTAGTTTTACTTCCAGTTGGTGAGGAACTTCACAAATCTATGGACTGTGTAGAGCCTATACATTTATCAGAAAATTAGAGGAGGTTTTAAGTACAAATGTCCTTAGGGATCGTAGTCCTATTTCCTAACACAGGGTAACTTCTGCGCTTTCATATGTTGCTGGACATCAACCAACAGTCAACATTGGAGCATGTTAGAAGTTGTAGCTCAGTAACATCTTGAGGGCCACCTTTACCTTAACATGCCAGTAATAGCAGTCTATATATAGACTCTACCAACATGAATCAAGACCTGCTACAGTTAGTGGAAATCGTGGCAAGACCCCAGGAGATTTTTGTCTCTAGTTCTGCTCAGATGCATTTCCAAATCTGAATTTTAATTTAGGCCGCATGCAGAAGAAATTTTGCAGATATATAGTCAAACAGAAAGTTTTCCATTTGATACAACTGATAACTCTTGTCAGAATGCATATATTAAGATTATTATGGTTCATTCTATTGTTCTTTAAGCTTTATCTAATATTTGGTTAGATGTTTTCAAGAACAATCCATCAATGGGTGAGAGATCTGTAGGCTATATGGAGAACAAGAGAAGATCTGGTGATGTGAACAGAAAGCAGCTGGCTACCACAGCTACTGCAATGAGATGAAGGAATTAACTGTTCCATCACAAAGTTTAATGGAAGGAGGTATGGAGGAGCTTTTCACCCTCTGAAATTAAATGTCTCATGTGTGCCAATGGCACCTTTAAGACAATGACAGAAGCTAAAAAGACATCAAAATAGCTGGCTGGGGTATATCAGGATACCAGCAACGCCAGTGATTTTATCAGAGGGGGAATTAGCTACATGATGAAAAGGGAGAATGTGGAGATGTTGCTTGAGATATTCTGACAAGATTTTTAAGATAATAACCTGGGCATTTTTAAAAACAAATTATCCCTTAGTTTCCATTCTTGATCTATCTTCAATATTTCTGGAGCCAAATAGGTCAGATGCTTACTTAACAAAATGCTGAGAATCTTACAGCCTCAGCAACTGAAACTTTATAATGAAAACCATGAGGCCTATAATAAATTTGAAAGTGCTGGTTGCCCTCCTTGTTGTGACCCATTTTCCAAATGCTGATACAACACTCAGCCTTGATGTGAATGGGAGTGTAAACATCACTGCACTTACAATAAATCACTGAAACAAAGAGGAAGGGCATTTTCTTTAATCTTCTGCAGTACAGGGGATGTATGGCAAACATTTGGATTTCTCCTTTCCCTTCCCTGAAATTCCTAACAGGGAAGCTGTGAAAGGCACTGAAAGTTGTACGATGCAGGAGATCTTAGGATCAAGGAACATGCCAGTTATGTTCTTGGCATCCATTTTTATTTTAATTGGCTGAAGCCTAAAGTTGGAAGGAAATGGAAACAACCATCCAAAGGCCCCATGTATTGTATTTGCATCTTCATTCAGGAGTTGATGTTCTGTCTGTTGCAGAGCTGTCTGTCCTAAATCCTGTAGGATTTGCTGCTGCCACTCATTCTTCTTCCCTACAATTCTACTGTTTACAGCCTACAAAATTTTCATAGCATGGTTAAAAATCTTAGACAATGCTGAGTCTCAGGAATGCCATGAATTAAAAACAAAGAGGAAATATAAAGAAAAGGACAAACTGCCCCTTTAGTTTCACTACCCAGCATTTGCTGCCCTGCCCTATTTTGGGAATATAGGTTGACTCTGCTTGGTGGATGCCAGCTGTGAAGGTCACAAATGGCAATCACATGACCATAGAATGCTGCAACAGTCTAAGTGCCAGCTGATTGCAAAGCTTCCAAATGTCGATCATGTGACTGCGGGGATGCTGCAATGGTCATAAGTCTGAGGACCAGTTGTAAAGTTACTTTTTCAACACCGTCATAACTTCAAATGGTTGCTGAACAGTCATTAAGTGAGGACTACCTCTAAGGTTCTAGAAAGTGCATTAAGAAGATGTGTTTGATTTCTTCCTCTGCCTTGGAGCCTGTGAGGTGGATTCTGTTCAATAAGATGTTAAGGTCACCTTACCTTACAATTTTTCAAAGTTGTCTTCTCTAGCAAAAGTATTTTTATTCCATTCTCAGGCACTTTGGAATTTCTTTTCAATTTCATTTGATACAGTTTTTGAGTTGTTATTGTTAATGTCAGATACCCATTACTGCTCTTGTTTTCCTTTATATATCTCTCTCTCAATTTGCTGCTTCCTGATCTTTAAAAAAAAACAAAAACCTGTAAAGTATTCCCCTGGGATGTAATTATGATATGGAAAGCCTGAGAAGATGCAGATAGCTGGAGAGATGATTGTACAATGGAAAACAGTATACACACCTCAGCTACCTGATAACAAAATAAACACAAGACTTCCACCCATGACTTTTTTTCTAAAAAAAAAAACCCCAGAAACAAATTCTTTTCTACCAGGAATGATTTAAAAAGCAAGATAATTTTCAAGTCATATGCATGGGCTCCCGTCATTTCCACATATCAACATACTGGGATAGAAGCCTTCAAATTCAGAAAGGCAAAAACAGATTTGGTTTTGGTTTTCTCCAAAGGAAAAAACTGTAATCTTTCAGATGGGAAAAAGCTAAAACAGCCAGCTTTCCTGCTTACATCTGAATGTAAGAATTGAAGGGTAGAACTTATTCAAAAGGAACAGGTCAGATTAAAGAGAAGTTGCATTACATGTGAAAGAAATGCACACATGCATTGAGATGAGAAATTTGAGCATGAGAGTCCAGTTGAAAATATTTGGGCAAGAATATTGGAAGAGAATGCAACAAAGATAATTGTGGAAGGCAGAAGCCAGGCCGAAGATCCTGGATAATGCTCTCCTGGACCATATTGCACAACTTTCTAGGAACATAGGCATAATAATAGTGGGAGATTTTAAATACTCAGACCTCTGTTGGAAAACCAACTTGACCAAGACTTCAAGGTCCCCCCAATTCTTCAGCAGTCTTGCTGACTCATTTCCCAGGAGGTTGAAGAGAGAGAAGGAATTGGCTTTCCCAGATATGATCCTGACCAACAGGAAAGATCTGGTTGAAGAGATAAAAGCAATAGCAATTTTGGGAGGAACTGATCATTTTATCTTGGGGTTCATGATACTGCAGAAAGAAAAATTGAGGCACAGATGAACATAGACATTACATTTCAGGAGAGGCAATTCCAACAAGTTTAGACAAATGCTAGTTAGGATTGCATGGACAGAAATCTTCAGGCCAAAACGAGTGCAGGAAGGTTAGGAATTTATCAAAAGTAAGATACTTGAAGTACAATTACACACTATTCTAATTAAAGAGGGGAAAAAAGGCGGGAGGACAATTTAGAAAACCACTGAGGATGGATAGAGTTTTCAACTGAGCTAATAATTAAGAGGCGAATATACAGGAAATGGAAGATGGGTATACTCAGCAAGGAGATGTATCAGCAAGTAGCTAATATCTTCAGAAAGAAATGATTATGTGTTCAAAAGCAAATGACAACAACCACTTAAATTACTTATTTATTGCAACTTTTTTTCTGAACTGGCAGAATTTATACAAGGTATTTTTCAATAAAATGCTAAACATCTGAATTATCAAATAAACCATCAGAATAATCCTTTCCCATTCTGAAAATTTGCATACTTTGATTCTCCTCCTTCCTGCCTACAAAAGCTCAAATTTACATCTCCCTTTTGTTGGTCTGTCTAGAATAGTTTTATGAAGCAGAATGTTCTAGACTAAGTTCACTACAAAAGAGTAAGTTAAGAAAAGCTTTTTAAAAAACAAAAAATCCTGATCATTTATTGTTAAACAATATCAAAGGATGGATGGAGAACTTCTCAAAATAAAAGTGACAAAGAAAAGCTTTTAAAATTATACACGCACGTACACAAACATACACACACACACAAATAACAAATAACTTTAACATGAAATGAAAATCCTTGGACAATGTTACAGTGCTCCTTCACCCAGTTGTTATTACTATAGAATATTATTTTAACCATGCCATAAGTTGGTTATTATTTGGCACTCTGGGGGCTCAATCCATGCACACATTAGCACAAACAGTTGTTCTTTAGATTCTGAGCATCATTGAAAGAGACAGGGCTTTCAATGCCTAAAAGATTTGAGAACTTCAGCCCCAGTCCATGATTTATTTTCATGCTTTCACTTGCAAATGTAGCTAGCTTGCAACACATTTTAAGCCTGTGGCCTGTTACTATTGATATAAAATATTCATTAATGCTGTACACAATAGCAGAAAGGAATGCTTAATATTTTCCCATATGGATGATAAATATTTTAAGGCTGTTTTGTGCTGTGTGATTTGTATTATGGCACAGAGAATTAATGCTTAATAAAATTGTTTTATTGGAGTGCAATACATAATTAACACATCACCGGAGGATCGTGGCAACTGACAGTGTTTATTCAGAGTACAATGGCCTGTTCTACAAACTGGAGGATGCTTTGGCCTATATAGCTGGTGTATCTGTATCTTGACCTCTGGAAGCTTTTGCTAAATGCTTACTTAGAGAAATTGTTCTTGCTTTTAAGACCTGGTTAGATTTGTTTGGGATAAGAACGGATAATTCAAGATTCTGAGTAATCCTAATATAGTATAATTAGGATTACAAACCTGTAATATAAACCTGAGGAGGTCAGGACAAGATATCTCTTCCTACCCATTCTAAGTTTCCTATGTCCACCATCTCCAGGTTCTCCTCCCCTTCCCTAGTTCATTCCTATCAGAGTGTTGGAAGGGGCTAGTGAGGTCATCCACTCAGCATCCTGGGCCCTGTAGGAATTCAGATTAAAACTTTCCTGGCAGATGGCTCTCCAGACTCTGTCTGCATACCTCCGATGAAAGAAGACTTACAATGTCCCTTGGTGATTGGTTTCACCATTCTCTTCACTTGCTCTTTTTCTCTCTTCCCACCCAGTGCATTTTCTCCTGCCTGCCTTCCCTACCAGGCAATAGCACTGAGGGCTGAGGGCCAGTAGAGAACAAAGCAATATTTATGCTTGAATGAATGAACAAATATTTTATTATAGTCTATAGATCATAAAAATTAAAACAAATACAACCTGAGAATACAATGAAATCTCACTAATTAAGTAAATAACCTACTTCTGTTCCATGCTAATATGTTTGCTTCTCAAAAAGGAATCACGGGGACTATACAAGGCACAATAGGACCTCTACTTTTTTTTAAAGTATACCATTGAATTTGGGGTGTTTCTGGACTTTTGGGCCCTGAATTCGCACCATTCCCAGTGACATCACTGCAAAATAATTGGGTGTTACAGTGAATTGGGAAGGAAAAGACATATGCCCCAGAAACTATTGTTTTCTTTTCCCTTGGCAGTTAGCAATAGATAAAAATAGATGGAACTGTTTGTCTCCCAATACTGTATCCTATGAATGTGATCTATCCTGTTTATAATTGCAACAAAGTACATCACATTGTGCCATTAAAACTAGAAATGGGTTGATTGTTCATCAAAGTAATGTGTTTTGGCATCTCAGATCCTCTTGTAGCTACAGAAGGTTTTTCTCCTTAAGGAATTTAAAATGCCAAGGCCATCAGTTTTGCATTGGAAATAAGGCACAGGAAAATGAAGAGAGGTCTGTAATCATTATAATACAAGAGTTTACCATGGAAATAGCATCCATGAATAATGCAATACAAACTGCCCCTGGAGAGAAAGAACCCTCACAAAATGATTGTGCCAGACCTAATGGCTAAGACAGTCCATTACTGGTATTACAAAAGGCATCTGTTTCCATTTACATACTAATCCAATAAGAGCCTGGTGCTACAAATTGTTTGACAATCAAAGTTCTGACCAGGAACAACCTGTGGCATCTAGCAAGACTAGATATGTAGTTTGTATTAAGGAACCAGGAACAAAAAGTTAGATATTGCTAATGTCAGAGTTGTTCAACAGAAAAAAACTGTATACGCTTGGCTTTTCCTCCTGAAAGTGTATTCCAGATGTTGAATTACTACTCATCCTACTACCTAAGATACTTGTTCAGAAGTAACAAAAAAGAAAAGTTGTGGCAAAATTTGGAAGTGATATTTCTATACCAAGAAGGACCCATTACATATCCTTATAGCTGATCAGCAGTCAATGAATTTCCTTTTAATTTTCAAATCTGCACATTGCTATAACATCCTTTTCCTTTCCCAGCCCTTCTCGACCATAGGAAATTGATTAGGTTTTTCCCCTGAAAAGATCATGGTGTATTTCCTACAATAAATCAAACTAGTCCCGAACAATCTATTTAATAAATACTGATAAAATGCTCTACTGCTAGAGGAGGCCTGAAAGCAAGGGAAACCACTTTCAGTCTCAAAATCTGACCTCCAGAACAGTGGGCAGGGGTAGCATTTGGAACTACAGATGGAGATTGGTGAAAATCAAGCTGTCTTCCTTTAACATGCTTTAATGGTATTGCTCTGCTCAGGGATGTTCCTACCAGCAGAATAAAACCTCACATTCCTTAATTTGACCTCATTCCAACTATTATTCAGCAATATATTTTACACATTCCACTTTTATATTTTAAAATATTTATTTTTAAATTCAATAAATGTCCAATATTTATTTCCAAATATGTTTTTAATGTTTTTAATGTTTTTAATGTTTTAATATGTTATACAGTATATAATGCAGTGTCCGGTTCTCCCTTGCATTTTCTCAAGTTTTCTTCCCCTGAAAGAGTCTGTTTTTTAAACTTATTTTTAGAGTGTGTGGGAATTTCTTTTGAATTTCTCCTCATGGCATCCTAATCTTCTTTTATTGTTTGAGGATCCTAGTGCTGGTCTTCTTGTTTTCTGTTACCTATCTTCCAATCCCTTGAAATCTACCTGACTGTTACATTTCCCAATCTGAAAAAGCATCATGGAAGGATTTTTTCTCCTCTGGGAATTAAGCTGAAGGGTGGAAAACTAGGGAGGCCATAAACTGTTGGAGAGATGATTGTACCAGGAAAAACAAATATACAGACAAATATTCATACGCTGACCATCACTAAACAAGAACATCTTACTCCACCTATGAGAATGTCATGCAATTCTTTTATCTGAAAGAAATTTCAGAAGAATATTCTCTTCCATTAAACTGAGTGAGAACTAGGAAGAAAAATTGCAGGAGAAGGTTCATGCACAGCATTAATTTCATATCTACAGAGCATTTATTTGGCTTTCTAATAACTCACTGGCTTGGGGAGAAGATAATTTCATCACATTTTCAAATGTATCTCCTTTATGGCTGCAAGAGGAAGCCAAATTTCTATTTCGTGCTTGACAGTAGCAGTCTTGTTAATTTCCATCTGTACAACAAATGTATATATCACAGGGAGATAATCTTACATCGGCCAAAAAAGTATTTCACGCAATGATAATGGGTCTTGTGTGCAGCATCCAAATACCCTTCTAAAGCACTTATGCAGAGGGTTCCATAAATCTGAACTGGTCTCATGAGCCTCCCCTTCATGCACATGCATTTTAAACACAGCAGTGGTTGATGGCTCCATATCTGATGTAATACATGTTCTTGTTGTCAAAAATCAATTTTTTTTTTTAATGGAAGAAACAAGCACCTCCAGAAAAATGATTGGCTTTCAAAATCAGTTGAACATTCAGTGGTTAAAAATGATGGCTTATGTCATGCGCAGTGATATGTGATCTGCCCCTGTCTCTTTGCCACTTGTGAGAGAGTCACACCTGTTTCTTGCCTGTAACACAAGGGAGTATAAGTAAAAAGAATTTCATTTGTCTTCAGCAATTGCTGATTCTGGTTAGCAAACCATTTTCAAGGTAGGTTTTAAAATAAGAGTTTTAAACAGAGCCCAAGGATTAACTGTTTAGTTAAAAAAAAAAAACTCTCCCTGGTATGAGAAACTCTAATATGCTTAAAATTAGTGGTGAAAATCCTGAAAATTGGTTACTGTATTGATATTAATATCACATCTTGTGATCTTACTGGGAAGGAAGCCTGCTGAAGATTTTAAGTATCTTTGTTGAAGTTTAGCCTCCTTTTACCTATTCATTAACATATGGATAGAATAAATAAAATATCGTAAGGAGCTGAACAGGGAAGCTACTGCTCCATCGCCATTTTAGCTCTGCCCATTCATGAACATACTGTATTATAATGGTAGTAATATGTAATTGCTTCCTTGTTTTCAAAGGAAGAAAAGAACGATGTTTAATTCGTGCATATGATTAGTTTGCTAGGGATTTCCCAAAGGTCAGCTAATCAGTTTTAAATGTTTAATTTTTTTTATGTAGTCAAAGTAATCAAAGAATAGTTTAGATTTGCCTAAAAACTGAATGAATTCATCTGAATCTAAACTGAAATTGGGGTACAATTTCCCAAACTGTTACCTTAAGTAATCCTGAAAACAATGAAAATGTGTTAGGACATACATATCTGTGTAAGTAAAACAAAAGGCTTCATATATGAAACTCAGGTCTGAAATAGGATTTAATTCAGCTTCTCATCTTTCAAGTTATGCTTTGATTTATTCATTTACATAGATTTTAATCTTGTATAACCTTTTCTCTAAATCATTTAATCACTAATTTTAATCCCCATAACTCTCCACAAACTGCTTTTTCATTATCATTCCATGAATTCCAGTCCTCTGTTTCCTGATCTGCTAGGTGTTAATATTCCCCCTGAATAGTATCATACATGTATCTAAATTAAATTTCTTACCAGCGCTATTTACTCAATCCTCTACCTTCTTCCCTCCACAATATCTGCAGATCCTGATTTGATATCAGATGTGAATTTAATAAATATCTAATTTATAGTCTGTGTTACTGCAATGATGAATGCTCCCCTTTTCTGTTATTGACGTCCACAGGGTCTTCAGCCAAGGTCTAATCTTCCAGTCAATGAATTTCTAGTTTGAGAATCTCTGGGAATCTTTTCAGATGAATGGCCTTGATGAATATAGATACCAAGAATCTCGTCCAAGATGACACATGCTGTGTATCACCAAAAGAACAAGGATTAGCATTTAAAATCCTTCTGGTTTTTGGCTGATAAATGCAGGGCACTAGACCTACAACAAGCATTATTTTTTCTGACAACTTACCATAACGGTGGAATCACTGCAGAATAGTACAATGTACTGGAGTATTACTTACTAGATAACTCTGTTTGAAAATGAAACAGTGGTATTAATCCATGGAAATCTAGCATTTCATGAATAGTAGCATAAGAGAAGATCAGCCAAGAAAACAAACAAGTGGATCATCAAACAAATCAACCCAGAGTTCTCATTCAAGGCACAAATGGGTTGGATGGGACCCAACCATTTGAGGAACACATACAAAGCTGCATCAACTGAAGGGGTTTAAAAATGATTAGAAAGAACATGAAATAAAACAAGTAAGCAAAAAATATACAAAAAGCTGTATGTAGGTAAGATTACTGACCAAAATATAAAACAGAAGAAAGTGATCCTGGGATAATTTGCAAAGTCAGACATTTACCAAATTACTGAAGTGCAAAATAGAATTAAATCCTAGGGTTGATTTTCAGTTTAATTTGATATGTCACATAAGACCAATCATTTCAGCATGAATACTAGAGCTATGGAAATTTTTGATTTGGAGATTAGATCCAGAGGTGATTTAATTAAATCAGTGAATCAAATGAGAAAGGTAATTCATCAAATTGAATGCCTCCAAATTATTCAAAGACTTCCGAACAAGCGGAAAAATGGCCTTTTCCAAATCCGTTCAGAATTCTGAATTGAACCAATTCAACTATTTGATTTGAACATCTGCACTGATTGATTCAAAGTGAATCCATTTTCTGAATTGAATCAGCACTTTGTGCCTATTGAATAGTTCAAACTTAGAAGAGTTGCATAGGCTGTAAGATGTAAATGTTAAGCAAAAATTCCTGCTTGAATTAACAGTTCTCAAAAGAAATATGAATTCACTGCCGTACGTATATAGGAACCTTTGATGCTTGACAAGGAGCAGTTATTTTCCACTACATTTCTACATCTTAGGCCAAGAGTGACTTCATGCAATCCTCTGCAGCTAAGCCTGGTCTGTTCCTAATGGGAAAAGCTGTGGTCACAGTGGTGTAATTTTTATTATAAATGTGCCTGCCTCCTGGAATTACCCAGTTTCTCTTGATTTGCAACGACTGCCTCCGGGGGGGGGGGAATGATTCTCTCTTCAATGCATCAAAAACCTCAAAGCTTTATGACACAGACTTATGGATTTGATGTATTGATGTCATCATTATCTTGATTATGGGACAAACTTCCTTTTATCAACATTTTGTGGACTAAAATAATATTCTATCAGAGAAACTTAAATGTTGGGGCTGGTAGATACATGTGAAATTCTGAGAGCATTTTATAAGGAATCTCACAAAGTAACTGCCAGTGTAGATGAATCCTACCGCAAAATACCCATTTGCAAGAAATCACACTGATGAAGATACTCCAAGCCTCCCCCTTTCTAGTAACACTTTCTTCACCTTTGCCTTTTTTCTGAGCAAGTGAACACACTTATTAAAGCAATGGGTGTAGATACCCATCATCTCCATTTGATATAAATGCCCTGAAAACCAGGGGGAGGGAATAAAAGAAATCAAGATAGCAACTGTGACCATGTAATTGATGCTTCTCCTTTATGTGCACCACGATCATGTGGTTGTGGCTGCCGTCCTGACTGTTTAAATTCCCTCTTTCGAGCCCTAATGAAGCTCATTTTCCAACGTGTCATGAACCCTCTGAGGATCACAATCTCACTGGGTCCATCACAACCACTGTGAAAATCCTGAGCCTATCAAGCACTACACATTTCCTCTAACCATATATACTATTGAGAACTGTAGCAACTATATAGCTCAAGGTATGGTTGCATTTATGTTTCTTCCCAGCAGTGGTTCCAAAAAGCAGAATACTTGGGCTTATATGCTTCAGCAAGTTTCTTAAACAGCATGTCTATATAAATTCATTACTTGATTTTTTTTTCCACCTTTCCACCTGGAAAGAATGGGATATGTATAGGACTTCAGTGACCAGCAAACCCATCTTCAGATCAGAGAGAACTGTTTATCAGGACTTTTCTAAGCATATGGGAGAGATGAAGGGTTTTGGATAATGGCTTGCTGTATACTTTCTTTTAGATTCACCTCATCTGAGCAGGTATATTTGAAGAGCTAGTTGTTCAGGGGTTTCTGATTTCTTATTCTTATTCCAACTTCCCAGTCTTTTCTCTATAGCCCTGCATTCAGTGTATTAATTCACATCCTAGTCCTTCCTATTATTTCTATTCTTTAGAACATAGTTGTACAGTTAGTGCCAACCCTTTATCTCTACACACACATCCATTTTGACCCTGACTTTTAAGGCTTTTATACTGAGTCAAGTTCTCTTATTAACAGTGGAAATGTTTATAATTTATTATTAGTGTGAGATACTTCACTGGGTATTTATACTTATCTCATGTATTTCTTTGCGTGGTGTGCATCTCTTACATTATTAAATGCCTTGTGCATATGTCATTTTTTTAAAAAAAATTACATAAAGCAGAGATGAACATAACCTTCCAGGTCACGCAAACTTGGGACCCAGACAAAACCTCTTGGAAACCTTCTGCCGAAATCTTTGCCAAACCCACTGTATGAAATCAACTAGAACCAAGCTTAGTGTTTGAATCTGAGTCATAGCCAATGTCTGTTTGAGATGACGAGCCAAAAAAGATAGAAGACACCTCTCATCAACCTATCATAGTTTATTACTATGGCTTAGATCTGGTCTGACAAATTTTCGTATGTATTTTACATTTAAAAAATAGTACAGTAATTTGGTGGATGAGAAATCTGCCCCCAAAGACAGACAGAAAAATGGACCAGCCTACCCTGGCCTGCTAATAACTTGTTTAGAGGCTGCTTTAGTTACTTAATCCAGAAAAGACAGATATATTATAATCAGGGAAACCAAGTGCTCTAAATGGGTTGGTTATAACTAATATTATATGATCTAAATGTAAAATTCAATTCTTGGCAAGTTCAGATGCCTACACTTGCCATCCATATTTCTGCAAGATGCAGAGAGAGGTCTTGCCTTATTGTCCATACCTTGACAACCAGGCTGGATTGTTACATGGGTTTTGAAGGAGGCTTGGAAATGTTAGCTGGTGCAGGACACAGCACCTGCATGTTGGTGAGAGCAAGACTGTTAGAGCATACAATACGTGCACTGCACTGTTTGCCAGTGTTTTTCTAAGCCCAATTCTGTCCACTTGTTCTACTCTTTAACACTTCAAATAGGGCCAAATTACTTGAAAAAACATCTCTATTGGTTCCAACTTGCTAAGACCTTGAAGCCTAGCTTTCTTTCTTCTGAGGACTGTTTTTAGCTAATACAAAATTAACCTTGTCTGGAGTGGCCTTACACCTGATTGCCACCTGGAGTTCTCCATGCCCAACTCAACCACTTTTAAAAAGAGATCTATTGATGATCACAAGCCTTCTTTTGAACGTGTTATATTGGACTGTGGAGGAGAGGGAGATATTTTTTATCACTAATAGTTGTTGATTTTATTAGTCTTTTATTATCAAGCTTTTCTAGCATAGAAAGGTTTCAGTCCTTAAGGGCTGAGATGTTTTAACTAAATTAAACAGAATTAGTACAGAGGAGTCAAATGTACTCATCCCAGAAATGTACAGCTATGTGCTCTACCTTTTCTAAAAGGTGCTGGAGTTGGCAGGGCCTGCTATAATTTGAGACAGCTAAAACATAGGGTAAGGGGTGTTTCCACTCCAATGGGAAGCGTACTAGTACCTCATGTACTGGCCTGAGGCTGAGAAGGAAATTGCCTCAAATCATAGCTCATTATCATGGAATAAAATCCCAGCTGACCCTTCCTGCTATCACTCCACCCTCATTATAACTCTCTGCAGAGCACATATTATCATCCGGACTGCTGTCTAAATTTCATCCTTCCTCCATTTCAGTTACTCTCATCTCTGCACATCACCTGCCTGCAGGAGAGACATGGCCCTGAACTCTTTAAAGTATTAACTTCCTATCTGACTTTTTACCATAAAGCATCACACAATCCTACTTTTGATGGATGGTGTATAAAAGTAAGCTGTGTCCGTTTTTATGCGATAAGCAGCCGTTTGATTGACTGGAATATTCCCTGCATTGCTGATGTTCTTCCTAGCTGCATCTCTGGATAATATATGTCCCTTCTACTGTGGGCTTCAAAGCTGGTCCCTTAGTAACAAATAGAATATTCATTTCACCAACAGAAAAGATCAAAACCTACTGTGAATTACTTAGAAAACATACAAGCTGGAAAAACAACTCTGATAAGTCTTATGAAAATAATTATGAAAGTACAGTGATATTGAATTGGACTGTAATCCAGAGAAAGTAGGGGTTTTTTAAAAAGGAGTCAAGCATAATAATGCCAAACCAAAATTTGTCTTCCATTCTGTTCTTCGAGAAAAAAGGCTTCTGTTTGTCTAGCCCAGGCCTGGAGTGCTTAAGATGATATTTTTGCAGTTATTGTTGGATCATCCTTGTATTCGTGTTTAATCTTGTCTCTCCATCTTTCTGCAGCCTCCCTAGCTGCCTTTGCATTTCCTGATTTGAAAATGCCTTATGATGGCTTCTCTTGGGATTTAATTGAAACTTGGAAACCAGATAAGCTGCAGGTTGCAGGAGAAGTAAGTGGACAATGGAAAGTGAGACAACGCACACACATCCCCTCACCATCCTTTAATTAAAGGCCAAGCAAGAATGTCACACTCCAATCCGGTACAATTCTCTTTTTCCCTTTGGTGAAAAAAAGTCAAAAGCTATTGCTTCTCCATAAAATTGAATCTGAATGGAAAAAAGAAATGCATTTTCAGCCCAACACTAACAATGAAATGTATCATTTGGCAATAAGAAACAGTAAAGGGGAAGAAAGTTGCATAACCAAGAAATGTAATGCTGGCATAAACTTTGAGGAATTCCTGAAAAAGGTGGTCTTTTATTTAATATTTCTGTGTAAAAATTGGCAGAGTACAGAGTACAGCTTACTCTTACTCAAAGAGTGATCACCTGTTTGGTACAGCTTCAGTTCATGTTGTATAATTCTTTGAAAAAAATATCTCAAAATATTAATGTCCTCATATGTAATGATTTTGAAACTAAAGACTTGGCTTTTTTTTTTTTTACTTCCTACTGTCCTGCTTATGAAGTGCTTACATATTATTTGAGAGCCAGTTTGGTACAGTGGTTAAGGCACCCGGCTAGAAACTGGGAGACAGTGAGCTCTAGTCCCACCTTAGGCACAAAGCCAGCTGGGTGACCTTGGGCTGGTCACTCCCTCTCAGCTCTAGGAAAGAGGCAATGGCAAACCACTTCTGAAATCTTGCCAAGAAGACTGCAGGGACTAGTCCAGGCAGCTGCCAGGAGTCAACACTGGCTCAAAGGCACAAATATATATCTAAAATATGCATTTTATAAGACTGAGGCATCCATTTGTAAAATTATTAATGATTATGATTCTGAAAGTTTGACTAAATGTATTTGCTTGTTTATTTGTTAATTTACCACATTTAGAGGTCTTCTTAACCATACAAACTCTGGGTGGTAAATAATTCCAAAATAAAATTAACAGTGCATCAGTATCACCATCTTCCTATGATGGCTGTGAAAACACTGCTAAGGGTCAAAAGTCTGCTGGAATAGTACCGCTTAATTGCCTTCAAAAGCCATCCAAATTTCCAGTTGCAAGAATTCCACAGGATGGGGCCACAACCAAGAAGGCCCATTGCTGGTCCAAACTCTATATTCTCACAAGAAGGGGAGGCTCTAAATGGGCCTTTGTAAATGTTCATACCAGGTAGGCAAACTCTATTCTGGCAAGCCATTGCCTGATATAACCCAATATTATGGGACTGTATCTAACAGTTGCCTTCTTCCAAGAAAAGGATACTATTGGTTACAATTCTGAGTGTCATTAAAGGTTTCAAAAATGGAGAACTGAGCATCTCTGAAAAGTTAGGTAATCATTCATTCTATCTGCAGGTGGTGGTTCTTAATTTGCAAAGCACCTAATTTGATTACATTAAAATAATAAAGATATATCATTATGTTTCAAAACATAGCCTTATAGTAGAAATTTTGTTCTGCTAACCCCAAAAATACACAGAGGACATTGTCTTTTCCCTCCCTTTATCCTTTTGCAATCCATAAATACTTTCTAAGAAACATGAAGGTTAATAGAATTTCTTCTTCTAAAAGATTAACAGTGTGCTGTATGGAGGAAGTAAAAGGATAACAATGGATTTTTTGCTTTTACAAGAATTTCATCTTCTTGAATTAATTTTTGAGTCAATCCATGGTAGATTTATACTAGAGAACAGAAAAGACCAGGAGGCAAGATAGCTTATCTTTCGACAACTGCTACATGTCTTCAATCCCACCTGGAGAATTTGGGACTTTGAATACAGCGTGTGATTGGCTTTCTTAGTCCCTCGTTGATTATCTAGCCACTTCTTCCCCAAGCTTTCAGTTCAGATGCAGTTTCTCAGTTAAGCAACTTGTGTTGCTATGACATCTTGCACAGATATCATGCTTTTCCCACTTGCAGCTAAGATACTGTTCATTCTACAGGTTGATTTAATAGATTTGTCAAAAGGAACAGTGCTTTTAAAAATGTCCCCATTTTACACTAAGGACTCAATCTCAGCAATTTATTATCACATCACAGAAATGATACCCTCTCTGACTGCAAAACAGTGAAAACCTTAGAACTGTATCCTATTGGGCCCTGACAATGCTTGCTGTACTGGTGTGAGTGTTTCAAATTCTCATAGAACACCCTTCTAATTAGCAGAATGGAAGCCATTTAATTCTAATTCTCCAAGTTGTAACATCTCAAGGTTTTAGATGTTTGCTGAACCTTTTGTAATGTCCAGTTCTGTCATCTTTATATTCTCAATAGCTGGATGTGCAAACTCTTGCAAAACAGGTATATCTGGCAGAAATGGAATGCACATAACCATAAATATTTTTGACAGCACAGATTATTCTAAATGGGATGTACACCTTGATGAGAATATGAATGTACATTCATCTCTGTAACTAGTCATTGCACATAATATCCACTGTAACAGTAAGGAGGCATATGTGCAGAGGAGTTAATTTCTGCCACAAGAGTTTTGGGGGAAGGAAGGGGAAGCACAAGTACCCCACAAGCACAACAGGCAAAAAAAGCAAAAAATATCTAATTTTCCAGGTACAGAGACATGCAGTGTTAAAATTACAGTGGATTTTGGAAGTTATCTAATCACTGGAGAGGACATGTGGCAGACGAAGCAGAAAACTCCACTACAGTGAGTGTCGAACCCATCTCTAATCCACAGATGTTTCATCATATACTATTCACCAAATGTGATTTTATAAATATTTATTGATCAACTGCCTGACACAGAAATGCAATAGTAAGTATTTCTGATCAATCAGAAGATCACTAGGAGTTCAACTGGACACTATTATGTTAGGCTAAAACAGAAGCTCAGATCCAGTATGTGTCTATCTATTCAACTAGATCTAATTTAAGACAGAGGTTTTGTTAACCTGGATTTACGAACTCCTAGGCCAATCCTGATGAGGCACTCGCAACATGTATGATAAGATCCCACAAAAATAATACGGGCTTCTCCATATTTTTTAACAGCTGGGAAATAAAACTCAGGTTCCACATGAATCCTACTACACATAAATAATACTAAGAAAATGTTAAGTCACACTAACAGTCTCAAACTACCTTCTTTATAAGTTGCTATCTTGGACTTGAAGCCAACCAAAGCTATATGAGAAAGTGGTGGAGGCTTGATTAGTAACTGACAGGGAACTGCCTATGAACTTCCACATTTAACTGCTGAACCAAGAGGGGAAAGGCTAATTAAGAAATAACCTTATGTACATCAAGAAAAGTTTGTTCCTCTACTTAGTTTTGTTGCACACTTAAATAAAGTAATTATAACAGTATTTAATGTCGTTATTTTTCAAAAAGTTTCTTAACTTTTTGCTTAACATTGTTGAGCTTCCGGAGGTCCCTTAAAACTTGGTTATGTCAGTGGGCCTGGGGACCGCAGGGGATGGGGGAATTAGTGACGTTTAACATCCTTTTATTCTCTGTTCTATTTTGATTTTTATATTTTTAATGTATTTATTGACTGTTTTTAACTTTGTTTTATGCTGCCCAGATAAGTGAGCTGGGCAGGTATATAAGTTGGTTTAATAATTTATTTATTTTTTGGGGTTCATTGAATGAGAAGTACTACAAGGTAAAATCTGATTCTATCAGATATACGTTTTATGATACCTGTACATCTTCTGATATGAATGTTGCAACAAATCCCTTTTAAAGATACATACCTTTCTGTGATGGTATCAACTTTTAGAAAAAACAGGAATGTAATCCACACAAGCTTATACTGTACTACATTTATTAATCTTTAAGATGCTACAACAGTCTTTTCTAACATTCCTTAAAGGTATTTCTAGGCTAAAAATAGTCTGCTTAAGAAAGAAAAATAATATTTAAATATTTTGTTAATTTTCTCAGGCAACCTTGAATGATTTGATCAAGAACTGTAGCTTTTGCAGTGATAACAGAGTTGATGGATGGAATCTCCTGTCTAGCTTCATCAAAGATCACCCTCCAAAAAATAGCGCTCGCAAATTCTTTATGGATCATCAAAGTGTCACTACACAAGAACAGAAAATAATCCTCCCTTCCCACAATGCATACTGGGAGTTTGTCACTCATATGCCTGTTCTCTCTTTCAGCTCTCCCAACCCCACAGCAATCTAGTTAGCAAAGTTTATGATCCTCAAAGGAATAGGCCATTACAAAGCAATAATTTGCAAATGCATTGAAGGCAAGCTTCTTGGAAGATATTGATTTTTCATTCTCCAAAATATGATTTCCATATTTATGCCTACTTTGTTTTTTCTTAATGAAAGATAGGCGGGCCCAAAGTAATTGGGCATAGTAGTTTCCAAGCTTTTTTATGTAGTCAGTAAAATAAGTCAGTAGATCTTTTATAAAGAGATTATAGCTTTTACAAATTTACTCTCTGATTAAATGTTCATGTAGGAAAATCTTCCTAGACAAGCCACTGAAATATGTATGGGATGAACAGACCACTCATAATATCCTGAAGAAGAAAATGTGATGAAATAGAGGATTACCCCTGGATGTTGGGGAAGGGGAAAACAAGAGCAACAACCAAAAAGCTTAAGGGTAATATAAATTGTCCTCTAGGGAATTTGTTCAAACATGAAGCTCAGATGTTTTGGCAATTATACTGAGATAAATATAATTAGAATTTCAGACACCAGTACATAATGTCTCTGTATTTTTCTCAGTTTGCACGTCATAACACCCTGGGAATGATGAACAAATCTGAGGCAGCCAGAAGGAGTGAAAGGTAGGTGGGCAGGCAGTGCAGCATCTGCAGAGCAACAAATCCCAGGAAAGGCTAGAGCCCACGTCACATCTGGCACACAATCCAAAGAAAGTGAAGTGGTGCAGCCCATTTCCATCACTCTGGAAATTTTATTTGGGATGGGAAATGAGCACAAGGCATTGGGAAAGCTTGACATACTAGGTCCGATACAAGCTGATTTGGAAAGTTGTCTGAATGCAGCCAAGGCCTGGAATTGGTGTCCCCAGCTCTGGGGGCAAGGAGGATTGAAGGCAAACAGGCAGGGAGTGCAGTGTCTACAGAGACTGACTGTTGAGGAAAGCAGGAGGGAAGAACCCTGCAGCTCTCACGGTGCCTCATTGGTGCAGAAGAGAGAAACAAAAGGGTCATCTCCTCCGAGCTGGACAGAGAACACAACTTGCTTGGATGCTTCCTATTTTAGGGGATCATAGCACCACAAATTGAAAATGCTTGCCTGAAACCAAATGCATCTTTTCCCCAGGTTGTGCTGCAGGTGCGAACCCAGACAGAGGCAACTGCTTAAGGAACTGGAGAGAAGTGCGACATGAGTACCCTGTATCTTCTGAAGCACCTTCTTGCCTCTGAATGCAAAATGCTACAGAGCCCTTTCCAATAGGAGTAATCTTACACAGGGCTGCTTATTGAACCAGAAACAAGCTAAAATCAGACTGTCTGACAAGGAAACAGTTCAGGTTTGTTTTCCTTCCATTTTTTAAAGCTGCTGTTGCCTGGACAGTGGCATAAGGACAAACCAAAGATAAGCCAGGAAGCCACAAACAACCTGTACTTCCCTTTTCATATCTCATCCTAACAGCCAGTTCCAATTAAAGAGATGAAATAAAACCAAAAGCTTCAAGATTTCAAATAGAGATTTACTATCCTAATAGAAACCATGGTTTATTTCCTAACTACTGTTTGTGTTTCTTGCTAGACAAGCAAACAGACAAACAAGCTACATTATGGCTTAGCATAATGGTCAAGGGAATGTGTGGGAAGAGAGGTGTAAGCCTGTGAATCTTCAGGTGCCTTTAATACAATTCCCAAAATTGAGTATTCCACTGGTAGCCTTATTATCCAGGAAGATGGAAGAATGGGCCCCTTTTCCAGGCCCATTTACAATGCTATTCCACAGCAATAGATGCTATTGTACATCTGTGCAGTGATGCTTTTCCATCTGTTTGGCTTCTCCTCCATAAAAGGAAGCCAGAACATTTGAAGGCTTGCTGTGAGCAACTTTCACTATTCTTTGCAGATAAAGCTGACACCTCATTTTGGACTCCAGAAATTAGGGAGGCCACCTTGGTAAGTGCTTGTCAGATGCACATGGTTTCTTCTCAGCTTATAAATTTTGAGGATGTGGACAGCTTCATTTCAAGGTCAAGCAAGTGTTGGCATGCTGATGCCACTCAACTCTACTATTCCTTACCTTCTAACTCCAGAAGTAGTCCTGAAAGTTGCCTAAAGCTAAAATTAAATCCAGACAAAGTGGAGGTGCTGGTGGTAATCTGGTGGTAATTTCCATACACATGTGAACTGCATTCACTACCAACCTTATAAGATGCCCCTCCATACATGTGAACTGCTTAAGGTGCCCTTGAAAGAAAACTTTCACAGCAAGCCAAATTGACCCTGAGTGGTACAGCCACCCAAATGGGTTTATCAAAAACATTCCAACATCATGCTGTGATTACCACTGTGTGTGCCTTCTTCTTTGTCTTATCTTTATAATGTAGTAGGCCAAAAGTATATAAGCTCTGGTTCTGCTTTTGCTCAGGGCTGCTCAGCAAGCTGCTAATGCTTTGCTGGGAGTTTGGTGTACACTGTTTGTATGTATGCTTAATAAATTTATGATGTATATTCAAAGTGGTTTGGTTGCTTTCGGTGAACCAGGTTTTAGCCATAACACTAAGGAGAAAGTTCAGCTCAGGGAAAGAGCAGGTTCAAAGTTCAGACATGCTCCTTGACTCCCAGAGGCTAGCTATCTGCAGGACTGATTCTCCTGCTATGAACTTACCCAGTTACTTAAACTTCAGTAGGAAAGCCCCTTCTGAAGACGACTTGCTTCCAGAAGCTTGACTGATACTGTAGGTATACAAGATGGGCCTTCTCCTATATGGCTGTCAAGCTACAGCAAATGCTCCCCAAGGAGGTATGTCTGGCTCTCAATTTCCCAGCATTTAGTCAAAAACACCTCTTTCTTCCCAAAGCTTTTGTTAATTACTCTGATGATTGATTTTAATTTTGGTTTTGATTTTAATGCCGTGGATGTCACTCCTCTGTTTTATAATCTGTATTATGAATTCAATGCTAAATAAAAATAAGTACATCAATAAATTGAACTTCCAGCTTGCTGATCCTAGTACCGAAACTATATGCTTCTCAAAAGGGAATTGCTCCAGCTTGTAAACTTTTCTCAACATTAACTTTAATACTACAGTTGTTTCCTAAACTAATTCCATTTGGATTTATTCCACCTGTGTTGTCACATCTAATCATATTTTTATTCATTCATAAGCAGTTTGAAATAAAATATGATATAGACAGCATAAACAATGATTATGGCTGTCCAAACTGTGCTTAGTCCATTTTTTTCCAAGTTATCCAAATACCTATTCAAGATATCTGATTTCTCCCCAAAACATTTGCTCACTGTATATTTGTAGGTGGGGGTGGGAAGAACAATTTCTGCCAGTTTTTCCTGATACTGTAGACCCACATGCCTTACCCTGATCCTGCTGAGATTACCCTTGCTATAGTATCAATGCTAGATGTGTTCCAGGTTGGCAAAATTCCCATAAACCATGCTACATCTGAGTAAAATTTGTTTTTACTAGCATGTTATTGTCAAAACTGCTCAAACTTCATATTGTGATTTTTTCTGAAACACAATTTCCATCATCCCTAGCCATTCTGACTGAAGTTGGTAGGAACTGAAGGTTAAAACATCTGGAAGACACTAGGTTGGAGAAGGTTGGTTCCAAAATACCTGCAAAGGCATTTCGAAAACTATGTAAGGGCAGAATCCTCTCACTACAGAACCTACCACACTGTAATTCCATTTAGGCAAACCAGATGAGCCATAAATCCAGTACTGTATATTTCCATTCATAATGGAATGGCATATCTCCAGAAAGCTACTTATCTAGAGCAAATCTATTTACCAATAAGTAGGTAGGTAGACAGGCAGACAGACAGACAGAATGACCAAGACATTCTCTAAATCAGACTACCTCAGCCTGGTAGTCTCCAGAAAGTCAGGGGAAATTGTTATCAAAGTATCTGAGTATTTCCATAGACTATTTTGCCAAAACAGCTGGATTGCAGCAGGAAGGTAAAATATGTTGTAGCTGATAGGGCTTTGAAGGTGTGCTTCAATGTGAAGGAGTGCTTCACACTGACAAAGGTTCAAATGACGCTTCCCTTTAAAGTTGTTTCACAAAGCAATGTGGTCCTGTTCCTTCTAAGTCTGGAGAAACACTACCATGCTACTTCATCTTAATTTCTGTGAGACCACCTTTCAACTTTCTCCCACAGAACTTGCACTGGAGGCCGAGGTGAGTGCTGGAAGAGCAGACAGAGAAGCCTTCTCTCACAGAATTGTACAAAGGTGGCTTGATGGCTTCATCATTATGGGAATCCTTGGAGTGCATGCTGAAGCTGCCAGGCTGGAGCATCATTGGCACATATCAGTCTTTTAAATTGGGCACTAGAGTATGACCCAAACCTGCCCAGCTGGTAAGCACCTTGGACTATACTGGGGAAGAAGGCTGGGAAGAACCTTTTTCTGCAGCACTAGTCCAAAACAGCTTGAGATGGTGCAAATTGCTTTGTTGAAGGGAACTGTATTGACTCTTTACGTTGAGAAAGAGAATCAGGTTGCATGAACTCTGTCAAAATGAATCAAAGTCACTTTGCACAGGCCTAGTAGGTATGCCAACCTTTGAGGCATTTTAAGTACTTATGTCCAAGTACAAATTTGTCTTTGAAATATCTTTTGAACTTAATAGGTGGAGTGACACGTGCTGATTGGATCTACTTCTGAGGAAACAGTTTGTCCAACTCAGCATTTCTCAGCATCTTAATTCCTTGTAATTCTTGCAGGTGCATCAGAACAAGGGCAGTTAAGCCACATGTCAATCAAGCTACCAAGGCATATGGCCAGACCCCCAGGGTTATGTTATAGGATAAAGATGAAGACTGACATAAGCAAGTAAATCACTCCCATGTCAGTCCAGTACAACTGAGTTATTAATCTCTATGTTAATAATAAGGGAAATTTCTTGTACAATTATAATGAATTTGGAAAAGCAGATAGCAAACAGCAGATATCATCACTGTCCAGAATGGATTCTCTCATCAGTGCAAGGAATCAGTACATATTTCTCAGTCTATCCCCTATATGAATGTATTCAATTAATTCCATAGCAAAGTTGTGTACAGAAATCCTATCAGATTTAAGAAATATCAGTCTGCAATAATAAGAACAATAAAATTCCAAGCAATGCATTTATCTGTCACTGATAAGTAGGGCTGTATAATTAATATGTGTAATGCAGACAGCACTTTAGAGCAAAGATGGGTAATATGCAGTCTTCCCAAATGTTCTTGAACTTCTGTTTCCACCAGCCCCAGTCTGCATGGCAAATGGTGAGAGGGTAAGGAGTTGTAGTCTAGAAACATTCAGATAGTCATAACTTCCTGCCATTTTAGGCCACTGAAACAAATTCAGGTCTCAGTGAGAGTTAACAACAGATAATACTGTCCTCATATGCTGGCGCAGCACCAAAATACATAAGATGGTGCCTCACCAAAATTGTATCTACCCATTCTATATGATCACCTAGAGAGGATCTGTTGCAGGTCCTCCTTTCTCATGAGGTTCATGAAGGGAAGGCCAAGTAACAGGCCTTCTGAGTGGCCACCCCCATTTTATGGAACATTCTCCTGAAGGTATGGATGTCCCCTACATTTGCCTCAGAATATCTAGCAACTACATGCCTGATATGAACCATTTACTGGAAGACTTCCCAATGTTACTAATGATAATAACAATTTCAGGCAGAGAAATTATCCTGCATGTTGTTCTCTCCCATTCCTCATTCAATTTAATAAAAGACAAATGGTTTTGGATCATTACTTTCAAGGGAAAAGGCCATTTCAATTCAACCTCTTACAGGGTTACAAGTGATGTGCCCTGTCTTTTATTGTTCAGTTACCCTTCCTATGGTCTGCCTCAATTCCCTTAATTCAATTAAATCCTCTAAGGGAAAACTTCAGAATGGAACTCCTGCCATGGGACCTTTTCAGTAATAGTTCTGCTCTCAGTACTGAGTGGGAAATTCCTCCAACAAAGTCATATGGTGATATATGTCCTCTTCAGCCCATTGTAATATATATTCCACAACTTGGTGCAACATCTGGAAATCATGCATAAAAGAGCTTCAAGTTATTAACACCATGCAGAAGGACCACTGGATATAGCATATATTTTTCAAGCAGAAGGCTTCAGGTTCATTCCATTACTTATTTAAGTAGAACTAGGAAAAATTCTGCCTGAAACATGAAGAGCTGCTGTCTATTATGGCTATGCAAATCTTCAAAGAGGTGCTTTGCTGAAGTTTTAAGACAAGGACCCCTTTGAAGCTGCTTTGGGAAGCAACATGGCACATTTGCTTCTAAGAGTGAAGCACTGATGTGGCTCATTCTTCTCTGCTTTGCAACTCCTCTCAGACTCCTTTTGTAGTGCTGGCTAAAGTGTTTCCAGTTGGGCAGCTTCAGCACAAATTCTGGGAGCTTGTAGCATGCAGTGAAGCTGTCCAGCCTGGAGCCTCCTTGGTGAAAAATGAAGGACTTTCAAGTTGGTGGCTTTGGCACACACTGAATCCTGCAGCTGGAAGAACTTTGGCTAGCAATGGGTAAAGCATGACAGGGCCTTCTCTTGCAGCACTGGCCCTAAGTGCTGTCACTCAACTTTGCTTTGAAGAATGGCATTACATCACCCCCGTGGCACAAAGCTCTTCCTCAAAAGAAATCTAAGTCACTTTGCACAGGTTTATTGCCTTATCAGTGTGGACAGGACTGAGCTAGTTGGGCCAACAGTATGATCTGGAATAAGGCAGCTTCTTATATTCTAATGGATACATTTTTCCACTATTTTTTTAATATTGCATTTTGAAAGAAGGAAGGAAGGAAGGAAGGAAGGAAGGAAGGAAGGAAGGAAGGAAGGAAGGAAGGAAGGAAGGAAGGAAGGAAGGAAGGAAGGAAGGAAGGAAGGAAGGAAGGAAGGAAGGAAGGAAGGAAAGTAAGTTTAGATGAATGAATGTTGAATGAAACTTTATTACATCAAAAGACCCAAGAACAAACCTAACAACAAAGAAAGAAAACAGCATACATTTTGACATTTCATGGGAAACAAGGCATTCAGCAAATAGTTTCATCCTATGTCTAATCCTGGTAGCCAAAAATTTGGCTACTGCCAGAGTCACATTGGGCCTAGAGTTAAATAAAAGATAAGACAAATTATAACAGAAAGTTTACATTTACTTGGTTTAAATGGCCTGGTTGAAAAATCAACAAAGGGGAGATAAAGGTGGCTCTCAGATCCGTATACAGTCCACAAACCACGTATGTGCTCCACTGACTCTGCTTCTGAGTTATTATGAGGGCAGACTCTGGGTACAACAGGCACCCCTTGGAATCTTCCTAACAGGACCTCTGATGGAAAGGCATTTAATGACTTCAATTGGCTAAATATGAGGCCATACTGCACACCAGTGGTTTTGATAATTGATGCCTAAATGAACAGGAGAACAGGGTGAGTTAGCTTTACTGATCAAGTCCTGTGAGCTTATATCCCAGCGTCTTTGCCTAATTAATTTAAATTGAAAATGGCAAAAATCATTTATGATTAACTGCCCAACTTTTCACGTTTGGCTTGATTTTTTTTAAAAAAACCTGTGCAGTGACCACCTAACCCACTTCAACAGTTAGAAATGTTTTTAGAGCATGATCTGGAAAACTACAGCCCAGAACAGGTTCTCCCTGTAGTATGAAAAACAAAACCCTTGTCCTCCAACGGTGTGTACTCATCTCTTTTTCAACTGAGAATGACTTTCTCAGATAAACCTGGTAGAACAAATTATGGTTAAGCCCCCTTTAAAAAAACAAACAAACCTCATCTTTCCTTTAGCACAGATTTTTGCAAACAATTTCCCCACAGGAGCCCCATACATCGGTCCAGAGCTGTATTTGACTGCAGACATCCTTCCATGTAGTTCATAAAAGTCTAGCTTTCCCAGATCCCTAGGCAATGGGACCAGGCTGGTCCAGAGGAGGAGGGTTATCATGCCTTTCCCATGGTGCAATACTGAAAATCTTTTGGCCATCCTTTCTAGTGATAGCAACTGTGGTGTTTCCCAAGGCAGACCACAATCTGTGCCTTAGCCTCTCTTGCTGAGTCTAGATTCATTATAGGCAACTCATGCTGTATATATTTACTTTCTTTTCATCTCCAGATCTTTGAAATTAGTTGCTCAGACCACTTCTGCAGCTTTCTCCAAATTCAAAATCCTTTGCATCTGCAAACTGACCTTTCTTCCCTGAATGAATCTCTCTAACGAGCCAAGGAGAAATTTCTCTGTCCATGGTTCAGCATCTGTCCAGAACACTGGATTCAAGCAACAGATGGTGTCTCAATGCAGGTTTCATTCTGGATCCAATTCTCTTCTGTCCTTCCAAATGAAAGTTTCATGCAAGTAGCAAATGTTTTTCTCTTTCTGGCTTGACTGTACCATTTGCACTTTACTGCAGTTCTAAAACAACACAATGTCAAATCTTTGCAAAGGGCTGTAAAACGTTATTTGTGGATCGCCCTTATGCTTTCATTGGCTTTTCTTACATTCTCCCATATCTGCTTCAAGACTTCCAAATTAAATAAAATGAGTATAAAGTATAGAACACTCTGACTGCTATGACTTTTGTTAGGAATCATGGCAGAAGTGGTTGTCTCCTGCACTGAGATCAGAACATTCTCTCCATGACACTGAGTATGCTAGTCCATGGAACTAGAGGCTCTAATGACCTGTTTGGTTTTGAAGCTCTAGCAAATAGAAGATATAGAAAAGGTATGAAATGGATGAGCCATTAAAAGCTCTAAATCCATGGATTACTAAGACTTCAGAGTCTTTGGCTACAGACCCAAGAGACCACCACTGGAGCTGTTCTAAAAGTGGTATCTCTACTTGTGAGCTGGGGGAAGGATATCTATCCTCCCCCTCACAAAAAAGTAAATGGAAAGAAAGGCAATGAGGGCCATTCCTCTATCATCTTCTGTCCTTGTCAAAGGAAGGTTATTCCTTTTGTCTTGCCTCTCTATAACAGACACAGCTTTGGGTATAGCCGAACATCTAACAAGGCAGTTCTGAGACAGGCAAAATCTGAACATTCAGTATTCTTTTAATAATAATATCATAAAGCATGTCTTTACTAGATTTTGGTTTTGGTTCCTCAGTAAAAATAATACCTAGAAACTGGATTGATCTTTAATGTTTATATGTGCATATTAAAAATCCATCAGAAAACAAAGAAGCATTATAATTTCATACAATGTTGTCATATTTATCATTTCCTGATACAGGAAATATGACTTACTTATGTTCCATCATATTGCAAAAGGTCACCAGATATTCAAAGGTATCTATTGTTTTTTGTCCCACAGTTGTGACAATGCCTGATTTGTAGGTTCTGGAGAAATATAATAGGGGCTTCTCTTGCCCCAACTGCATGCTCAGATCTGGCCATTCAGGTGAAGGACCACTTGCAGGGTCTGTGTTCTCCTCATCAGATTTGCCCCCTCATTCAGAAGGAACATGTCAATTCCTTTTTGTACACAATATTGGCTGCAAATATTGCAATCACAGCTTATAAATTAAGTTCTTAAAGCAAATTAGCAATGGCTACATAGATGCTTCTCTTGGGAACGTATAGGAAACTTCACTGATTACTCCCTATTTTCCTTCCAACATCCTTAACATGAAAATATTGGTGAGGTTTGCTTCATTTTTTCTTAGAGTGACAATTGTTCTAGATTTCATAAGAAGCAATTTCTGAGGGTTTTTTTGGGGGGGGACTAGTGTTATGACACGCATGCCCAAGGGCATGTGCACGTGTGTTAAGTTTGGTTTAAGAAAAGGTCAACTGGTGCTAAGGCACTGCTCCATCTACAAACACATTGCCAATCTTGTTCCGGATCTTAAAGCAAATTGTTTGCAATTCCGTTCAGCCTCCTTCAGCAAAAAATCTGTGCAGAGAACGAGCACACACTGCCTGCCACCTGCTAATAAACAAATGGTGTGCAGAGTTATTGAGCTCCCATTCTATGATTTGCAAGATGAAGATTTCACAGCTGTTTGTCATTTTCATAATTAGACAAAAATAAACTCTCTCGCAAAAAAAAATCCCCCAATTTGATGGATGAGTGACAAGCTAGCCAAATTTTAGTCACTACATGCCAAAGAAGGATCTATTATTGGGCACTCATTTGATATAATCATTCATTTTAAAACTTAGACAGACATATGTGTCAATGGTAGTCAGTATTCATGGGTGTATGTCTTGGTCTGTGTGTGAGGGAGGGAGGGAAAAAGGAAGAACTATTCTGATACCACAAAACTGAAATCAAGAATGAACATCCATTGTCAGTGACCCAAGAACACACAGAATAAGCTTGGACACCACATTTGATTCCTTTTTGTGTTTAAGTTATCTAAGGATTCTTGTAAAAAAGAATTAAGGGGCTTACTGAAATACTGTGCAAGTAGATACAAGTGATAGTACAAAGAACTGCATCACTTATTGGAGGAGCTATATCCTACATTTGAACATCAGATTAAGGAGTCCTTCCTTTTCCATTTCTACATTAACCTAGATGTCTTTAAAAAGTCAACAAATTGCGTGACTGTATCACGTTTCTCCTAAAGTAATTGCCTGGGTTCTGTCACTTATAATCTTGGTATGAAAGTTTGTTCAATGACTGTAACATGTTATTGCACAAAGCTATCATTAGTCTGCAAGTTCATCGGTATCCTACTGAACCCTAAAGTACTATGTCTTTCCTCGTCACCTTAGTTATGGTATCAATATACAGTAAAAATGAACTCATCTTTTTATGGATCATATGCCAAACCAAGAATATATTTTCCTGCAGTGCTCAAGAGTTCAAAACTATTACATTTAATCCAAGGCTGGAAATCAAGTTGATATATATATATATATATATATATATATATATATATATAATAATTGTTATTTATTCATTTACAGCACATGTACCTCATGTGTCCTAAAACAGGCCACCAAAGGGCCTAACAATATAGAAAACATTTAGGAAAGAACAATGAAGAAAATTAGAGTAATGGTATCATGATACATTTTAGGGTTTTTTTTTATAATAACCTTTTCCAATCTCAAACTAACTGATGTTTTTGCTATGATGCATTAGTAAATGTTATGTCTTTCACTAAACCAAGAAACAAGATACTTTATCCTAAATTTGCATTCCTATACGTGTATGCACTCCCATCCTCAATAATACATGTCTTTAAGGCAACAAAGGAGAATTATTAGAGCTTGGGATAAAGAATTCTCAAGAATCATCACCCATTCCACAATAAAACTGAGTGTGAGGAGTTAATTTCACACATGCATGTTGAACTATCATTGGCATTCATAAACATCTGAACATATTTTGATGCCCTTATTTGTTTTTGTAGTATTTTAGAAGGTGTGAGAAATACTTTCTCTTATGAGTATAATTAAACCTTTAAATATGTATAATATTTCTGTTAATGTTTCATTTAATTCACAGTGCAATGGAAGATTTCCTATTACATTAATTATGCAATTATGGACCCCAGTATCAACAAACAAATCAGTGCTCAAAATGAATCAGAAATAATTGGGGCATGTATGTTCTAATGTGTATTGGACTATCCCAAAAGGTTCACTGGATTAAACTGATTCTGCTTACATTTACTTATACTGTATTTACTAATGGAGTGTGTGAATTGAATGGAGAATAGAGCTTTGAAGAAGACATGATTTAATTTAAGTTTGTGATTTGAGATTCAAGGGCTAGAACTCCCTATTGCTGCCTTTGGTTGGACTCTAGACTTAGCACGGCACATTGGCAAAGTAAGGCCTCTTCTAAGCAGGCCTCACAACAACCATCTATTATTTGCCCTTAATGTAGTGATGTAGCTTTGCTTTGATCATTGAATTTCATGGTTGCCAAAACTAGTTAACAAGTTGGGTGATTCTTGGGAAGAACATTCCTCATCACTGACTTTGACAGTATGGCAGACTGGGCAGGGCACATTAGCATAATCTGGACAGATATTGGCTCAAGGTTGTAGATTGCTGGCAACATCCTATGTAGTTTTCAGAAGCTGGCTGTTACAAAGAGATACAATCCTACAGAAGTAGGTGGATCCAGAGAGAGAGGCTGGCACAGACAGCACCATTTATACCTTTGTTCTCCTTATTTTTAAAGGTGTTACATGGTTGAGGCAGTGTCTGTAAATGTTAGCCCAATATCCATTCATCACTTGTCAAGAGACTTAACTTGCTTAATCAAGCAGAATTTAGGAAGGTTTGACCCCAAAGGCTTACTGCTATGACTGAAGAGTGTATACTTGACTGGTCAGACCTGAACCCATATTAAAAGGACTGAGAGGGGAGATGAACTTGGTTGTGTTGGCAGGACACATTTGGATGTCAGTAAAAATTTCCTAACAGTAAGAGTTTTGCAACAATTGAACAGGCTGCCTCAGGTAGTGGTGGATTCTCTTCTGCTGGAGATGTCCAAACAAAGATTGTATTGCCATCTAATGGGAATGCCGTAGTAGTGGATTCCTACACTGGGGAAGGGGTTGTAGTGGGTGATCTCAAAGGTCCCTTCAACCCCTACATTCTTTGATTTAAGGCAAGAGCAAACCAAGCCTTGCCAAGAAAACTGCAGGGACTTGTCCAGGCAGTCACCAGGACTCAACAATGACTCGAAGGCACCAATAAATAAACAAACAAATAAGTAAAAAACAGATAAATAATATGCCAGTCACTGCATTTTTTGTCACTGGATATACATTTGACCATATCCAATTTCTTTTTAAAAAATTGTGGGCACCATCATACAATCACTGCTGTTGTTGTACAGTACACGCAATCACAAAATTTATTGCTGCAACAGAACATCCATTGCATAGAAAGCCACACTGGTTAGGCTACGAGACAAACATAAATACACTCCTTTGAAGGAACTGTTTTCTGCTTCAACAAAACATGTATTTCACAGAAAGGCAAGTCCATAAATCCTTAAAATGGTTTCCTCCCAATTAGGAAGATCACCCTAGAATAATTTCCCATGTAGATACATAAAACATTCACATAGCCTACATTACAGTGTATGTGTGTGCGCACACACACACACAAAAGATGTCTCACCATGCATCCCAATTATTTACCACAGCAGCACATACAATATCAGGGAGAATCACCCCAAATTAGGAGGAATGTTACATTGCTAACAAAAGCTTTGGTTTTGCTAATTCCAAAAAAAGAAAGGATTCTACAAGAAGGAAGAGAACTAAAAGAACTGTTGCTTTAAACTAACATAATCTTGGATTTCATCTTAAAACTTGGAAAATTGCTTAGGAAGATAGAAAGTGGGAATAACACTTTAAAAGGAGTTAAGAGAAAGGGCACTATTTATTGTTAAGTGCTTCAATCAACAGAACTTCCTTCTAGATTACTTAAGTGTGCATAATTAGTGTACATTAAGGGCTATTACAGACTTGTTCAACCTGGATGTCCCGTAGATGAATGGCCTTCAGTATCTAGAATTCCCTAGCCAACGTGCCACTGCTGAGAATTCTGGAAGTTTAAGAGACTTCCAATTAAAGGATAAGGTTATATGAGATATGCCTAAAATCCTGCAGACAACTATTGTCTACCAGAGAAGGTAATCTTAGAGTAAATGAATCAATGATCTGATCTAACATAAGGGAGCTTCCTAGGTTCCAAAATGACATTCTTATTAGGATAAACAATAAGAGGGGGGATAAATAAATAATATTAGGGGGGATGCAGTGGTGTAGTAGCTTAATGACGCTGGAGCTTGCCAGCCAGAAATGGTCAACACTCCAGCGGTTCAAGCCCAGCTCTGCGTGACGGTGTGAGCTCCCGTCATTCATCCCTAGCTCCTGCCCACCTAGCAGTTTCAAAACATACCGTCTGTGAGTAGATAAATTGGTACTCCCATTTTGGTAGGAGGAAATGCTGGTGGTGCTTTGTGCAGGGAGCCGGAACCGGTGCTGGACCTGACCGGACGCTGGATGTGACTGACACAATTGGCGGGAAAGATCAACAGAGGAAGAAAGCCTGGATGTGCTGACTCCCTTATGACTGCTGCTGGCCACACAGAACAGGTTGTAAATGTGAGATAGATAAAGATAAATGTTGTAAAATGTTAAGCTGTAAAATGTTAGACTGCTGTACTGTGTGAGCTGCCCAGAGTCCCCCATTAGGGGAGATGGGCAGAGATAAATATAATAATAATAATAATAATAATAATAATAATAATAATAATAATAATAATAATAATAATAATATAGCAGCAAGCCTATATAATTCTTTAGAGGTTGACATTTCTTAATGAAAATGTATCTATAAGAATGCAGAAGGGAAAATAAAGGGTTTTTTTTCATATTGGTCATTGAATTCAGGAAATTATACACTTAACACCATGGGACGTTAGGAACCTTTCCTTGAAATACAGGCTGTCATCTAAGAATATGCTTAAAAGGACACATCTATAGCATTCAGCTTCCTCTCCTGAGGCTGACAATAAAAGCTAATTGATGAGAAGAATTATCTTATTACATGACAGCCAAACATGCTAAGATTTCATCTAAGCTTCTCAAATACTACTAATAAAATAGTGACAATCTGAGTTGGCAGACTCAAAATATACTGTTCCTTTCTAAAATTAAATTCTGACTTTCCTTTTAAATGTGGTCCCTATCAAGCCTTTCACTGCTTTAGGGGATTTGTTCTCTTACACTCCACTGAATGACGTGTAGAAGAGTCCATAGTTATTGCCCAGTTTAGTATAATTCACTGGCTTAGCATAAACCATAGGTAGAACATTTACCCGCGGGTACTTCAGCAGATGACATAGCAAATTAAAGGTAGCCACAATTCGCAGGTTCTCATACCCAATCAGTTAGCATCCCAGATACATTTCTGGTGGTTGGCCATAAGGGCTATGCAAAATCATTCTCTTGAAGGTTTTCATGTCCCCTTGGAAGTTTTGTGTGGTTGTATCTGATACTTTGGTTGTTCAAGCAAGAGGGTTTTGTGCATGGCTATGCATAATACTGCCAACTAATCAACACTTCCTAGAGTTTTGTTTTTTACTTGCCATATGTGTGGGGGAAGAAATGGTGGTGGCTTGATCAGGATTGCAGCTATCAATAGGGTTGAGCAGGGTTGCATTAGGTGGAGAAAGACTGAGCCATCCCCACTCTTTGTTGTCCCGTTTTACTCATGGTAGGCTGACAGAAGTTGTAGATTAATTTTGCTCTATGTCCAGAAGTTCTATCCCTGTGTCCAGAAATTGGAATTAGGAGATAACAGAGATAAATGTGTAGTACCATATTTAAGAAAAAATAATTAAAAGGAAAACACAGATAAAATTGTAATTAATTGTAATTTAGCCACAGTTTAGCTAATAATCTGGGTTCAAATATCATACTGAGCCCAATTAAGCCCAGGTGAGCTCAACTGAACTGCTGCACGGCTTAGATCAGCATTATTTCAATGTGAAGTCATACAGTCAGATGGTGATCTAGTTCAACATGATATAGATCTTCTGAAGATCTCAAGAAGGGGACTTTCTAATCCTTGCTCTACAAAATCCCTTTAACTAGAAAAGAGCAATATTAACCCAAGGACCTTTCTGTATAAAGAGGGTCTACCACTAAATTATGCAGAATTGGTACTGAAATCTATGTAACCCAGAAGCACATAGAGCTGAAATATAAATAAGGATTGAAGCTGGTACAGGACTATGCCAGCATGAAGAGAGAGGCTCGCAAATTTCATCAATGAGGAAATCACCATAACGTAGGTCGGGGGGAGGATGGAGATTTGAAGAGCCAAGAGGAGGAAAAGTAGACTGGATTCATATGGGCCAGGTGGAAAGAGGGATGAAGCACCCAAGAAGAGAGTGAGAGAAATTGGCTAAATAAGATTTTTGCAGAGGCAGCTGTTCCTATGAGCATTTTACAAGGGAAAAGGGAGAGATTGTTTTTTTGTTTGTTTGTTTAAATATGTACAGTGCTTTGGAGATATACTGCACATTTAAAGAGACTTCTCAGACAGTTTTATAAGAAATGCTATCTCAGAGGAAGCCTCTCCGTGGGACACATCCCACTGAGTTCAAAAGCTTACTGTTTAGTTATTTTTGTACCTGTGTGACCTTCTTCCTATATTTGTAGGATTGCTGATTCAAACTTTGAGGTTGGATATCTTCCTTATTGGATTACAACCCCACTCTCTCTTTGAAGATCTGGCTGCAGGCTTTGTTTCAAGTGAATTCCATCTGAGCTGGAGGTATCCTGCTTGAGAGATTTCTGAGGGAATCAGCTCAGAGACAGGGACAGAAGAAACCCAGAACAGTTTCTTTGTTACAACAGGAGCCAAACCTAGAGGGGATTTTTACTGGAAAGGATGACTAATCAAACCTCTGCATGGAGTACAGAATTCTGGTTCCTACTAAAAATATTTATATTTACATATTTATACTAGGCATGCATGTCCCTAAAATTATTTATATTTATATATCTATATGAGGTATTCATGTCCCTTAGATCTTCAACGATTTACTTTAGTGCTAAATTCAACCATGAATCAACCATTTACACAAAGTCCTCATTTTGCAACTGCCTCATTTAGTGACCATTCACAGTTACAATGGTGATGAAAAAGTAACTTTACGACCAGTCCTCATAATTACAGCTTTTGCAGGTTTGTAAAGCAAAGGAAACCTGAAATAAGATCATAAGCATAGTTTTGAGTTTCACTTAGCGACTGATTCCCTTAATGACTGAGTTGGCAGTCCCAATTGTGGTTGCTAAATGAGGACTACCTGTAGTGTTAAATTCAACCAATAGCCTGGAATCATTTTTTTCCTCATTCTTTCAAGATCCTGGTTGCAGTTTCACATATATTGCTTCTTTTAAGGGGTTCATTAACAACATTAATCACTTTCCATACATCAGATTTTCTCCTGAATTCCCAGTGGGAAAAACCTGCTTCTTATTTTCAGCTCATCTCAGCAATACTGGACCTTGAAGTTTGTTCTCTGTATATTTTTTACTTTCTATAATGCATATAATCAGACAGTTTGAAATGTCCTTAATAATTATCATTATACCTACAGCCTAATATTAGGACAAACAATTTCACAGAGTGTCTATGCTGGATCAGAGAGTGTCTGAGATTGTTGCTTTCATTCTGTAGTCTTTAAAAATGACTTCTAAACTGTATTCATATTTTATGTTTTATAATACCATTTCTGTATTAAAGGTATTTTATTATTTTTGTTTGTTTTTCATATGTTAAGTAATGTTGCTATCTGCCCAGTGAGCTTCAGTTGTTAGACAGATATGGTGTATAATGAATAAGAACAAATGATAATTTAGTTTTCTGCTTCAACTATCTTGGGAGAGCTTTTTGCTCTAGTACCAAACAAACTTATGCTAGTAAAATATAGACTAAAGAACCAATAGAGTGTTCTGCTTGTGAAATCTACTGTCTACAGAGGCAGTAGATGCTAGATTATTGGGAATCTTTAAAGAGAGGCTGAAGTGCCCCACGTCATAGATGCTTTAGTTCTGGATTCTCTGCACAGAACAAATAGATGGCCTTCAAAGAGCTCTTTCAGGTATCATAATTTTGGCTTATCAGAATACTTTGAGAGAAAAAAAAAATCTTTCCTACTCACTAAACCTCCATTTGAATGATCTGTTACTGATTTTCTATCTAGTATTCATGCAAGATTACTAGGAAACCATTTTGTCAATATTTCTGAGGAACTATTAAAGAAAATAGGGGAAGATCCAGAGTGAATTAACTCATTCAAGGCATTAAGCATTTTTATCAGTGTTTTCTTTATGCCAAGTATTCTACATTTATGCCAAGTATACTACAGACCTTGCACAGACTGTTTAATATACATTTCAAAGGGCTTCTACTCTCTAACTACAATGTGGAACACTGTTTTATATCTACAGAGAATTGACCTACATCTGAATAGATAAAACGATATATTCAGCCTCCTAGAATTTAGCTTCCCAGGCATCTTGCAGAAGAATCCAGTATTTGTCCTTCTGCCAAATCAGAAGTCACAGTAAATGAATAGCCAGGAGAATGGATTTTTCCTAGGATTTATCATGTCCTATTCAAGCTGTAAACCAACCTATCTTTATCTCAGCCATAAGACTAATGAATGGTTAATCAACTGTAATGGTAAGATAATACTGTATTACCCAAAACTACAGCCTTATACATAAGGAAAGCTTTGCTAGAGTAGCAAAAGAATCATGAGGTCAAAGATTCTATTTCCATCACTGGAGAGGCTGATGACTCAAGGCTTTTTATGAGCAAAGCCTAAAGGCAATAGCTCTATCTGCTCTGATAATTATCATTCATAAGCTTACTATCACTAATCCTGAAAATTCGACTTTGCTGTTACACCCTACTGCTGTTGAGAAATCATCCTATATTTGAAGATTTCACCAAAATCCCATGTAAGTACTAATGGCATCACCATCCAGACCTACATGCTCTCCCACAGAACTCACTCATAACATTTTCATCCTCCAATAGCTTTTCTCCCGTTCAAGGAGAGCAGCACATATAGAATATATATGTACACACCAGGGTTGGTGAGAACCAGGAACTGGAACCCTAAGTCTGAGAAATACTCAAGGCCAGAGAACAGATAAAGACCCTAGGAGCAAAGCTGAAGAAAAGGCTAGAAGAAAAGCTCAAAATTAAGACTGAAGGCTGCACCTTGCTCAAACAGCACTCAACTGACACAGAAAGCTTTCATGTGCTCATGTCAGGAGCCAATGAAATACTGTTTCCTGAGAAAGGGTAAAAATGCTGTCCTCCACATAGGGAAGTGGACAGCAGAGCTTTATAACATGCTCAATAATGTTTATTAATTTAGTATCATTTAGAAATACCTACATAAAGTAGACATTAGTAAAAAAGATAAGTTTCTTATACATGACCCATTTTTGCACTAAATATGCCTGGGCCTGGGGCCCCGAATGTGTTAAGGGCTCCGTTTCTTGACTATACTCATAATTATGGGATAATTTTTTCAGCTGCCATACATATTTATTTTATTTTGTGCTGTATTGTGCTTGCTTTAACTGTTTTTATGATTGTTCACCACCCAGAGTCACTTGGTTGAGATGGGTGGCTACAGAAATTAAAATAAATAAATAAAAAATAAATAAATATTGTTCCTTTGTGCTGGTATAAAGAAGGAAACTTTCTTTAATAATAAAGCTTATTATAAAAGTAGATTTTTATATAAAGTGTGGTAAATGGATAATTGTATTTAAACTATGCACGTATAATTGTATCCCTTGTTATACTGGAAAAAATCAAAACACAGAAAGAGTAATCCTAGATCATGTTATCTTAAAATTCTGTTTAAGAACTGTTATAATATCCCTTTGACTACATTGCATTGTAGTAATGATTCTTTGTTTGTTTAAAAGTTTCTTTATGACAAATAACAATTTATCTAAATACTTATAACACATTACGTTAAGTAAATATATTAACGTTTAGATAAATTGTTATAAATGCCATAGCCCATTGATACATTTAGATAGAAAACTATAAGTAGCTAACAGTGAATAAAGATATATTACATTCATAAAACAAAGACATATTAGACATATAAATACATAAACAGGTAAAATGCACTCATCAGACATACACATATAAATAACTTACAATAATTTTATAAACAGCTAGGTATCTATTTCCTTTCACAAAGTATAACTCTAGTATTGTTCTGTATTTCCATTTGTGACAATTGCTTGGTATTTTTAAAAAAACTGGTATTCTGCCTTTCAGCAAATTATGCTCTGTTCAGCATTTACTGCTGTCTACCTTCAATGGTGCTGTTTCTGCCTGAATGGCTGAAATTTTATAAATTTATGCAGCATCCTGAGGAACTTATGATAAGCAAGCCAATCTGACATTATTTGTGCATACAGATATTTATGAGTACACATGACTGAACTGTTTACCCTGTGTTGTTTTCATTAATACAGATCAATTGGGTCTGGAGAAGAAGTGATAGCTTTCAGTTCTGTAATGGAATTATTTCTTTTATCATGATAGTTTTCAATTGTTGATTGAACTTGTATCCCTCCACCCCCACCACAGATCTCAGGATTGGTTCTTATATAGTGCTCCTTTCTTTAGAATAAAAATATTTGCACATATGGTACCATTTAAATTGAAATTTGCTTGAGTAAATTGGAATCATCCTGGAGGTAAACCCCACTGAATTCAACTGAATTCAGTTTGAATAGACAGGAGTAACATTAATTTATGAATCTGATATTGCAGTGCTCAGTTACAACTAAAGACTGGCAGAAATGGTTTGAAATTGTGAACTGAAATTCCTAATCCTTGAAATGTGGAGGATTTGTCATGTTTGCCACAATACAATACTAACTCTAATTTAGGTTTGAAGATAACAGAATTAGGATTCTCCCCACCACTTCCTCCCCACTTATCCTCCCATTCCCCTCTTTTTCTTGCACCTCCAGCTGTAGCATCAGCCCAGCAGCAAGGAAAGTGGACCACCACCAGCACTTAAGAAAGAGAAGATGATGAGAGGGAGGGAGCTGGGTGGGAAGGTTGGTGGGGATTCAGAGGTCTGTTGGGTGACCCGTAAGACAGTATTCTCTAGCACTCAATGATGTCATCAGGAACATAACAGGTCAGGTCTGGTCTTGCAATGAACACAGCTACTTCGAGACTCTTTGGAACACAACACTTTTGGAACATAACTCTGGTATTTCCAAGACTGAATCTTAAGCTTGAATGCATGTTTACTACATACCAATGCTTTTGCTTTCAGGACAATGATGTTTTTAGGAAAATAAACTACTTACTACCACCATGCTTCAGAATGCATGACTTCCTTCATCCTCATTGTTTCTGAATTTGATTGGTTGGGTAGTCATTCTTTGAGTTATGGACATTTGATTTGCTCAAGTTCTGGTTAAATTTATTCACCCAATTAAATAGCCTACAGTGTGCCATACAGCAACCACTCATAACTGGACATAACAGAACTGATTGATTTACTGCATTACTGAGTTGAAGAACGCATCACTTGGATTGAAGATGAAAAGGTGAACCTTGCTTAGCAATGGCATTCACATAAATGGGGAAACAATTTAAATTGTTAATGGTTAATTTTGTAAGTGGAAATCTAAATGAAACCATTGCATCAGTGTATGAGAAAGGGTCTTAACACTGGAAGGATAGCATTCATTGTTACCGCAATGTCTTGCTCCTTCCCAATTATTTATGCCATATTTTGCTTTCCAGGCATTATTTCATTTGGGTAATCTTTGGAGAGGGCAAATTGAGGGGAGATCAGGGTCCAAAGTGCTTCTTCCTCTCCCTCCCTCCTCCTGGCCTTTCCTTTTTTTCTTTCTGATATCCCCTTAGCTCTTCCTTGTTTCCTCCCCACCAACTGGTTGCCAAGACATGAGGCAAAATAATCTTGCAAGGGGATTGTTTCCTACCACATGAAGTTGAACTTCCACTGCTTTCAAACTCACCATGTATGGTCAATGTTTAACCATGATGGGTGGCTGAGGGACCACAGCTTCAACAGCTATGTTCTAAACTGATTGCTGGCAGATGACTTCTGAATTGAGGTTGATGGCTGGCTTTCCACCAAAAGGGGGAAACAAGCAAGCAAGCAAACAAATCCCTCTGACTGTCCTAGGTTTATACAAAGAATAAAATAAACTTTCTTCATTCTAAGCTTGATTCCTGGTTATTCCACGGACACACCTCTATGATTTTCTTGGCAACAATATAGAACTAGTTTGTGATGGCTTTTTTCTGGGAGGTGTTTTTGTCTTAGTCTAACTGAGAGTCCTAGGAGTCCCTGGTAAACTCCCATTCAGTGAGAAGCCCTGCTTAATTCTCCAGGTCCAGGTTAGGTCAATCATGTGCTGCCACCTGCTGAGCCTACACAATGCATACAGGGGTGTAGCTGAAACATCCCGATTTCTAGTAACTTGCCCCTTTACAAAATTTGGTATCCTTTTTTCTTTTTGGTTTTAGCAGATCTTACCCAGAAAACATAATGAAATTCCACAAAGACTCAGAGCACACCAAAGATTGGTTTTAACCCCATTTCTGTGCAACTTGTTCCAGATCCTGGCAAACATTCTGTTATTCCCTGACAGGTGTACATCTGTCTCTATTACAACTCCAAGACTTCAGTTATTAACTGAGAGCTAGAACTGTCATCACCCATTTGAAAATCCCTGTCACTGGCCATATATTACTAACTAATCTTAGACATGTCTTCAGTCTGAGACACATGTCTCCCATTTGTTCATTCACCCAAAGAGAGAGAGGGGGGAAAAACAGTCCAGGTAATCTGTATGTGTATTGCTTCCTCGTTTTCCCCTGGCCATCATTTCTGCCAGGAAATCAATCTTTATTTGGATTAATTGGATTTATACCCCAATTCCTTTTCTCCTACAACCGATCTGGGTTATGCAAAACTGAAGTGAGGAGTTGTTTTCAATGACTCAGGAAAAAAGGCATACTGGGAAAAATTAGCAAGAAAAAATATCTTGCAGTTGAAAATGATTGTCAGTAATATTTTAAAGAGCAGAATGGAGAAAATTGAAGCAACAGAGTCAGTGTGAGGAGGAATGACGGCTGTACTAAGCAAACAAAGGGAGGCTGCTGTGGTGTGCAATGCTTTGTTTCTCCTTTGAGCTGGGTGGTGCTCAGAAGATGCTGGAATACTTGCACTACCATGAAAAATTATTTGAACTCATTTAAAATACCTCAGGCAATCTGATTCTTCAAGGTCCTCTTTCTGTCCTTAGCAGCAACCGAGATGGCCACAGCTGTACCCAGAGCCAGGTGTCAGAACAAGACAGGCTGATTGGATAATTTGGGATCTAATCACAAAACTATTTTAAGAAATACAGGAGAGAGAGGAAGAAGTGTCATGTTCGAGCAGGAGGTCAGCTCTTATCTTATAATATGCGAGGGCTTACATTGCTGTGCGCAGGAAGCAAAAGCCATCCCTCGTGGACGGGCATTTCTAGCATCACTTTAAATATTTTAACAGAGTTCTGCAGACCTCTGAAGGGGTGCTTTACTATGTTAATGTTTTGATCAAAACACCCCTTGGAAGCAAAGTGCACCCTTCATTGAAGTGCAGCACATGCACCCCTTCGTTTTCTTCACAAACACTGTTAGCCAAATAGAGCATCTGAATGTCAGTTCCACCTCGACTGACACCTGTTCTTCAGAGAGTAACATGCCTCTATTAAGTGGTTTGCCATGTTGAGGCAGATGTGCACATTTGTAAAGAAAAAAACATCTAGTTTCTACATACACATACCTGCCAGGGGAATATTAATTTCAGTGATATGTGTAGGATTTTTTTTTTTTTGGTACCAATCCCTGCTCTTCTGTGGCAGTACCCCTTTGTTAAGGAAGCAGATCTGAGAGCAAAACCTCCCCAAATGTGCAGTGTGTCTTTTTCTTCTAAAAAAATGTATGCCATGGCTGGATGTTTGGAATGAAAGAACAGAGCTTTCTTCCAAGGCAGATGGTAGAGCTTCCACACAGGATGGAGCACTTGTAGTACTCACTGTATTTAGAACCTAACAGAAAGTCCTTCTGTGGCTCATAGCACTGTCTAAAAACAGCTTTGTAAAAGATAAAAAGTAAGAAAAGTCTGTTTCGATTTGAGCTAGATTCTGGGATACATCCATGTAGTTTTCTTGGCAGCAAGACAGGCGGTTTGTCACTGCTTTCTTCTACGATGTTTTTCAACTTCTCAGTCCATCCAAGTCCTGCCTGGGCCCAATTCTGCCTCCTTTCAAACCTAGACAAACTCTGGCTGGTGCTGCCACCTGCTGCGTTGCTGTTATTGCAATAATAGAATTATTATCTAAATTAAGTCATTAATAGTGTAATCACAAATAAACAGGTCCTAATTATACTGCCGCAGTAGCAGATGAATTCCCCTACTCTGAAAAGTAGACTTTGGGCGAATTGAGGCTCAACAGTCATTGTTCTGATTACATTACTGTGTGTGCTGCATAGACATCTGTGGCTGCAATCCTGCACACTCCAACCACCTTAAATTCAATGGGTTTTAATGGCCTAACAACCCAACATATGGAACATACATTTCAGTTGTTTTTATGGCACTCCTGGGATAAACAAACAGAACACACAAAATTTACATAGTATCGTACAACTGAGCTCAGGGAAGTTTAATTACAAAACTGCATTTTAATTGATTACCAGTGGAATAAATTACAACAGTGCCATTCTGAAAAACAGCGACCAATATACACTTTATCAACAGAGCTTTTTCTCATCCAACACATAATAATTATTTAATTGCAATACATTTAGATCTGCAATTGGGAATATTAATATGCATGCCGATTACTTCTTGCAGTTACGTGACAGCTTTAGAGCCAAAGCAAGGGGCTGATGTGTTCTACAGAAAAAGAGTTCAGCCTAGTATCAAACTTATCATTTCTCTTCCTTCTCCAACTGCTTCTATTACTACTTTTACTATTATTGATAGTGAAGTGCCATAGAATGCCATGCCTGAAAGTCATAATCACCAACTAAGTAAGCAACCAACCATTCTAGAACACAACAAACAAACAAACAAACCACAACCATTTAGCATCTAGATAATACTTTCCCCACCCCACAAAACCAAATATGCTCTTAGATGCACAAAGATGAAAGACTACAGAAACACCAATAATGGATGAATGGATTGGGAAAGTGGCTGAATTTGCAGAAATGGCTAAAATGACTTGCTTGACTAAGTAGGGAACTACAACTACTTTTATAAAAGACTGGAAACCCTTTATAGACTTTTTGTTGAAAATGGATAAAAATGAATTGCTGATTTCGGGATTTATTGATTTAAAAAGTTTGTTTATGGGAAGAAAGGAACTATGATACACAATATGGGAGGGTGGAGATGGTAATTGCTATGTTTGTAACTGCTGCAAAGAAGATTGGAAGTTGCTTCTTTAGATATTTTTCTTTTTCTTGCTTTTTTCTTATTCTTCACTTTTTCTTTTACCTTTTTCTTTGCTTTTCTATTTCTTTTTCTATGTTTCTGTAGTTCTTAAAATCTTCTTTTAATAAAAATTATTCATTTAAAAAAATAAAATAACTGTTATCCAGTGCCAGCCACAAGCCTCTGACATACTTTAATCGTAGGTGATTATTTCTCAGGTTTGTAGATAGCTCAAAACATAAGCAAAACCTGTCTGTTGAATCTTCTAATATCAAATGTCATGAATGCTTGTGAGAGAAAGGAAATATCTGGCAGATGTAAAAAGGGGGGAAGACATCTTTTTGCACCCCAAAAGTACACAACTGAATTACCAGAATAGATTATTTTTTAGGTTTTGACCCAAGTCTGATTTATTATTTCTTGCATTTCAGGCTAAGCACTCCAGCAAACATTTTCAGTGAGAAAGGGAAGAGTCCAAACTGTTATCCTTTTGTGTGTCTGATGGTGCTCCAATTACAGGCCCCATCAAACACTGCTTCAGCATTATTGCTTAGTCTTAAAATTGAGTTAATTATTCCTAGCAACAGCAATATTGTGATAACAATCAAACTTGGCTATCAGGTAAAATCACTAGATATTAGGTTCCTCAGGACATGTGATGTGAAGGGGAGCTCCATGAATGAGTATATAATGAACAAACTCCCCCTGAATCTGCTATTTGCCATATTGTTTTAAAATAAACAACTAATCTATTTCTCTGGTTTTCATCTCCTTGAAAAGTGATGATCCAAATCAATGGTCTATCATGCTCTGAAATCTAAAATACAGAAAGTTATAACATTACTTCTTGGTCTTAGAGCCTCTACAAAAATTTCTCCAAGTAGTTATATCTTAATGCTTTTTTTTTTTAGATTTCCAAGTAAAGTTGGTAATCGGCAGTATAATGCTGAATAAATAACAAAGTAACTAATAAAAGGGAACAATAACAGAAATGTTTTTTTCACATGCTTTCATAGTCCCCTAGAACACCTGCAGTTACAGGACATCACAAGTGATTGGAATTTTATAAGCATATTTCCAAGAAATACTTGCAGTTGTTCAGCAGAACTCAATATATACACAGAGTACAGAACTCTAGTTTGCACAAATAGAATTTGGGGGGGGGGGTACCTTTCATTCATTGCTATAGTTATCTACAGTAATGACACAGTACTTTGCATTTTGTGGGAAGACCTAAACTCACAGGTTTATGTTTGATATTCTCTGTAGGTAGAATTGTTCCACAGTAAGAAAGCTTATAACTAATTAATCATATTATTACTATTATTATTACTACTACTGCTATTACAGCTACACTGATTTATTTGAAAACTGAAATTCTCTGGACAGACTACAGATGTCCTAAAATATTAAAAAGCAGGAAAACAATAAGATGTAATGAATGCACAAAGATATAAAACATTGTTATATATTACTGTGAATGAACCATAATGCAGGAATCAGATTTACAGGTCGAGTTCACGCATAGGACTGCATCCACACTTTTAATGCAACATCCTGCCCAGTGTAGTAATCTTGCTAGCAAACCCATGTTTCCCATTGGAAATTGTAACAAAACGTGGCACTGCCATTCTGGATTCCAACTATTCTTTTTCATTTCTCTTCTTCCTCATTGTTCATTAAGCCCTGCAAAAGTCAGACAGCCTGTGACGCTCTCAGATCTTCTTGGACTGCTTGAGGAAAGTACCCCTCTTGAGTCTTTTTCCCACAAAGGCTTGTTCCAGCAAGCCCATTGATAGCTCTTGTGCACAGATCCTGCTAGTTTAGCTTGATAATCAATGGGATGGCATTAGCAGAGTGAATGGCACTAGGTTCCATTCCTCATGTATCGTTTACAGATGGACTTAATGCTTGATACTCTTGATCTTGCAAGCTAGTTCTAACTTATTTAGTTCCTACATTTTTGCCCAGTCCCATTTTGCATATAAGGTGCTTTTCCCATGATCCATTTCATTTATGATTTGGAACAGTGGCCTTCTGATCTGATCGTCATATCTTGTTTGCTTAGACATCATCTATGTAAAGACTGCCAAACCGTGCAGTGTAATTTCCAATGCCGAGTTCCTAATATTTCTAAAGTTAAAAAAAAAAGGTCATCTATCTATCTGTCTGTCTGTCTATCATCTGTTTTCCCATCAAATAAATCTTACTTGCTTTCCTTCCTTCCTGTACATACTATACCATTGGAAGTTATATTTTTCTGAGATAATCAGAAAATTCTTAGCTATTTGTGCATAATATCTGAAAACGCTAGCTAGTTGCCTTTATTTCAACCACAGAATAATTTTAGTTTTTAAACATATGACTTATAATTGTCTTCTTTCAATATAAAGGAAAGATAAATGTCTGCAATCAATTATAATTGATGCCAGGCTCATTTACTATGAAACAGTAGTCAGTGTTATTGCACAAATAGCTAAGATTTATACGCACTTACTGTTATTGCTTTATTTCACTAACAATGGTGGCATGGCAACTGTGCAACAATCTATCACTATTTCTGGTTCTTCCTACACACAATTGTTCTGCTGTATGTCATCGTCAATTCTATTTGTTATTACTGAGTAACCCTTTTTTTTTTTATACTGTGGGCTACCAGTTCACCAGCAATGGTGAAAATTCAGCTGAATTTGACTGGAATATACCAAAATTTATCCACTTCTTTACGTTCTAGGCATAGGGGAAAGAATAACTGAGAGATTCATCCGTCTAGCAAAAAGTCTTCAATGCTAAGCTGTTGGGAATCTTGATTAGTGTGTTTGTGATGCTGATACTTATTTTCCTTGACAAGCTTCTCATCATTTATATCTACATGGTAAGAAATTCCAAACATGGCCCTCTCCAGTTTGAAATTAGTTGTGTTTATTGTATTAGATGGTGTAAATTAATCAGAAATTAAGTGTGGTTTTAATTAAAATAATTTATAATAATCCATTGTTTTTACAAATTAGATCAAAAGAATTTGAGATGTAAAAAGTCTGAACGTGTGAGTATGGAATATTGCAGATTGTCCCACTGCTTTAGATGTACAGGGTTTTCTTTTTTTAATGTCATGTTACATGCAAAATTACTGCATTTGGGCAAAATGTTCACACATCCAAATCCTTTCCTATGGCAAACTATAACTTAGTTCCACTGCACTTGGGAAACACTAGAAAACTCTTTTTATTCTAGACTGTAGCTACCATGCCAAATTTAAATTCTCTACTCCTTATTTACAGCAATGTGCTTTACCAGCTAACATCATGAAAGGATTCCTGATTTGTTCAAGAACAAATCTTTGCATGAGATTGCAGCACAATTCCTTTCAAAATGGGGGATCTTAAGCCCACCACCCCAGGCCCAGGGAGGCACTTTTTGGAAGCCAAAATGAAGCAGTAAAGTGCGTGAACCTCTTACTTCAGCTGAATCTCTTCTGCAAATGCTCCTGTAAGGTTGTCCTCCATGACCACTCTCCTGGACTTGTGAGCTCAGAAAATAATATATTTTGGATTTCTCAGGGGAGAAAAATGGATAAAAGTTTAAACCCTCCCCCAACACCACTATACTGATTGTCTTTTGCAAGTGCTGCTAGGCCAGTCCCACAAGCAATCTTAAAAATACACAAACATGGAATCCCTGCCTCATATTCTGCATTAAGGTGAATTCCATTCCAATTCTCATTAGAAGAATCAACCGCTTTATGAATAGCCAAAACCAGCATTGTAAGAACATCTGGAGATAAATAATGACCACAAGAGCAACAACCAACAATAACAGCAACAGAAATACCAAAAACTCTCCAATCAAGAACACGTAGAGCATTTCCATGATAACAATGCTTGTTTTCACCTGCCAGTCACATTATGAAACGAAACATTTGCCCAAAGCAATCAGAATTTGCTTAAATACTGCATAAAAGGAACTACAAGATTCCTTGTTGTTGTCAACGCTTATAGGGAATGAATCTAAAAGAATATGAAGCAGATGAAGACCTTGGCTAATACAGCTTTAAAGCTGAATTGGTAAAGTCCAAATGTAGTCTTCATGCCCTATTTATTTGTGAAAAGCACCAATTGCCTATAACCCACAGAGAGCAAAATGATGGAAGCTTTTAATTTAAGAGGGAAAAATGAAATTCAGTACAACTAGGTGGTGTGGACTAACTTTCATGGGTCATCTAGGACAAAGCGTTCTACATAAAACTGAGCTCTAATATAAAGCTAGTCAGTTATTGTTCCCTTAAGATTGAGGGAGAAGAAAATTGTTTGCTTACAGTTTACCACTGGAACACAAGCTCAATACAGTACTCTACTGTAGTCATGATCAGGGACCTGAAATATTTTAAAACATAAAACTGGACCCATTACGCTAAATTTATCATTATATATTAACCCCAGTGAATCCACAACTGATACTTGTGAAATCAAAGACATCAATATTATTTAAATCCAGAAATTAAACAACTGCATAAATAGAAAGATGGCTCAATTAATTCTGAGACAGTCTAACAGTTGTCGAACAACATATACAAGCATAGTCAATATTTGTATTTCACTGTTACAATCTTTTACCAGCTATTCCATCAACACTGTCCTACTGAAATTCATCTAGATTTCATGCCGTTCATTTGACTGTCTGATAAATCAGTTCCTTAATTCTCTTTACCCATCAAAATAATGGGTTAGGACAGTATCTATCCAAGATCAACATTTCTGATTCATCCTCTCACTTTCATGCCACAGTCCTTTTTCTATTTTGCTAACTATTTTAGATATAATCTAAACCCACCACTTGGAAATAACTGTAGCAACAACACACAAGAAGTTGCAAATAAATTTCTTTCATCCCCATAAACACATATTGTCCTTTATTAACAACATGCTCATACAAAGAAACCTGCAAGCTCTGAAACGGGGGAGGTTGGGGATTATTAATTCAGCAGTCTGAGCATCACTGAAAAAGAACTGAGGACATTTCATCTCTAGATCATTGATGGGATCAACAGGTAAGCTCCAAATAAATATGAAAATGGCCCCCTTAAGTTTAAATTTGAGTCTTTGATTCATGTAACACAGAACTGAGAAATAATTCAAAAAATTCCTATAATATCATATCAATCCTTTTTTTCTGAGCAGAAAAATGTGTGTTCATAATTACCACAATCTGGCAGCCTTTAAATTCAAATAGTAGAGATTTTGTTTTTTTTTATTGTCCTCACTGATAGTCACCTTTGCCAAAAAAAAAAAAAAAAAGATTTTTTATCCCGCCTTTATTATTTTTATAAATAACTCAAGGCGGTGAACATGCCTAATACTCCTTTCTCCTCCTATTTTCCCCACAACAACCACCCTGTGTGGTGAGTTGGACTGAGAGAGAGTGACTAGCCCAAAGTCACCCAGCCAGCTTATATATTATTTATATATAAATATTTATATATAAATATAACACTGACTTCCATCTTACTGATTCAGTGCAAAACCTTTTCCCTGTACTGATTTTTTAAAAATAAATAAAAGGCTTTAATAGTCCATTTTTATTCTCAGAATACTGTGCAGGACCAAAGTCTAAGAATGTCTGCTTGAGCTCAGACCTACCAACACACTTTCATTGGTGGGTGAGTGCTTTACATCGAACCTTTTATGTTCTTCAGCCTAAACTTAGGTGAGTGTTGGGTATTTTTTTTTAATGTTGTATGACTAAGGTACAGTTATAAATAATACTTAAACAATTTCGCTTTTTGTTTTTTGTTTTTGTCATTCTCTTTCACACATTTAGACATTTACAAATCAATAACCATAAATTACATTGTTTTAAGCAAGGGAGTACTGATGAAAACCTGCTGTAAGAAAAAAAAGTGCATTATCTTCCAAATTATTTTCAAAAAGTGGAGGGAAAAAGGACCTCTCACTAAAAAAAAAAATCCTTGCTAGATAGTTTTAAAGATAAGCAGACAGGTGAGAAAGATGTCGAGAGAGAGCAGAAAGTCGGCCAATAGCTAGCCTTTACTTACAGGTGTAGGTCATTTCAAAGCTGTCACTAATATTCACAATATCAATCTGTGGAGCCAGCTTGGGGGGCTCTGTGAACTGAGATAATGCAAACATAAAGGCTGCATGTTCCTGGGATTGTTGAGTAGGAAATAATCCCCCTAAGACAAAAAAGGGAGAGAAAAAAAGATGGAAAATAAGTCAGAAATCGAACTTTAAGTGACAAAGGTATTTTATGACTGCACAGTGACCAAATGGGAACCAAAAGACAGTGACCAAAATTTCTCCAAACACTTTGACAGAAAGGAAGCCATGTTAGCCTCTTGTAGCTAAAGAACAAATAAATAAATAAAAATAATGGAGTACAGCCACCAAAACCTGGAGGGAGGAGTTTTAATTAGGCATAACTAACCTACATCTCATCAATTTCAAAAGGTCCTTCTTAAATGTTATTAAGCCCAGATCCACCTCAGAAAGTCTTAAAGATGAACAGCAGAATTTTGGTAGGAGCTTCCAGTATTCCATTTTATCCAATCATTACATAACCCAAAAGATAGGAGTTCCCAATCAGGGTTAAAAATGAAGATCGAGGCTGCAGAAAACCAGGGCTTAGCAATACTCTTAATGTTAAAACTGAGCCTTTTTGTGGCAATAGATGGCCAACTCCCTTCCTCTCAACCAAGCAGGAACTGGATTTGCCCACGCTGAGCAGATGTTTCTTCAACAGGTTGTTGCTGAACTAAAAGAATAAACAAAGGACAAATCTCGCCATTATTTGAGCAACTCCTGTTTTTGGACAGCATGGGAGGAGGGAACGGCCAAGTTAATGTGACCCACAGTTAAGCCATGCTCTCAGAGATGCCCTCTATCGTAAGGGGTTTTACTTGTCCTGAGGAAGTCACAGGAAGACCACCCAGCCCCTGATCCCGAGGCCTGCTAATGACTGAATTCCTGCTCACAGAAACAGAGAATCGGTCTGTAAACAATTATTAGGTGTCCCAAGGGGTCCAAGCAATCACTTCATTATCACAAATGTTTCCCTTCGGGCAGTTGGCTTTGGGAATGCACTGTTTCGTAATCTCTTAGACTCCAGTCCGTTAGGTGGCCCAGCCTGAATGGCTGGCTAAAATAAAACCAAACGACCGAAAAACGGCAACCAGTAGCGGGAACTGCAGTGGAATTGAAGCTAGAAGTCGAAAGCATCAAGTGCAGTCCGCTAGGGGCGGGGAGGAGGGAGGGGATCGCAGAGAGGCTGCCTGGACAGGTTCAGCAGCGTGCAAAAACCGGATTGTGCACCCGACGAAATAAATACATCAATCAGAAGCCCACTTCGGCGCTGTTGCCAAGGAAGCCTGCTCATTTTTTAGCTTCACCTTTTGTTTCCTAGCGAGACACGGAAGCAACGTGGGAGGCGCGGAGGGCCCCAGCACGGGGATGAAAAACTGCAATAAAAGCGCTGGGGCAGGCGCTAGGCAGAGGAGCGAGCCCGGCGCCGGATTCTGTCCGGGGAGGGACAGGGACAGGGACAGGGACGGGGACGGGGACGAGGTCTCGGGCGGGAGGGCGAGGGAAAGCGACTGCAGGTCCCTGCAACAGCTTCCTGACGACGTTGCTCTGCTTTTGTTTAGCAGCAACAACAAAGAGCAAAGCAAAACTGAGACGTCCGTCAGGTGTCGCCCCCTCTACGGACCTGGAAAAACCTCCGCCGCCCCCGGAGCGGGGGAAGAGATTGCGAAGTGGTCTGCACCCGACTCCTGAAATACCGATTCCCACAAGCAGGAGAGAGAGAGAGAATAAAAAGAGGGTGCTTTCAGAAGCACTTAGAGGGCAGGCACCCTCCCGCTCCCCCACGAAGTCCAAGGTAGGGGTTTCCCCCACCCATCCTATGAACGCGGTCGTAATCCACCCCACGCAGAGGCCCCTTCGTGAGTGAAGTCGAGGGATGGATTAGATCTCGCTCTCCCTCCCATTCTCGTACACACGCAGGAACATCGATTCCCCACGGGAAGATGCAACCGTTTTTCACACTCACCGATCTGGATGTTGCTGGGGAAATTGACCCCCAACGCTGCCCCTAGGAAACTGGTGCAGAAGAAGGCAAAAATGTGCTGCATATTCCCTTTTGCATTGGCGAGAGAGAAGCCCAGGTCCAAGCATAGATTTGGTATTTCCCCCCTTTTGGTTCCTTCCTTCCTTCTTCCTTCCTTCTTCCTTCCTTCCTTCTCCTTTTCTTCTTCCTCTTTTTTCCCCTGTTTGGTTCCCTCTTTTCTCTTCTATACTGCTGTGCGACTCTTTCTCTGGGAATCCAATGCTTCGGTTGCTCCCTTAGCACCAACTGACAGCAGGATTAACTGAGCTCTGAGAGAGAGAAATCCTTTCTTCATCCACAGTCCCCTTCCCCCCTCCCTCCCTGCCTGCCTCCCTCCCGCAGAGGCATGCACACACAGCTACACTCTCTCTCACGCACAGAATACTCTCGTTCCGTCAAGCTCCTTTCCCTCCCCTTGCTCTACCTCGCCAGCCGAGAGACCAGAGTCTCCCCCGCGCGCTTTTTTTTTTTTTTTTGCAGCCTGCTTACTTAGGATCCCCCCTTCCAAGGGGAAGTCTCGCAGTCAACACACCCTCCAGTGCAAAGCGGAGTCTTTGGAGAGATCCTGGAGAAACTGTAAGACCCCCTCCCTCGCCCCCGGCTGCTGGTCCCTAAGTGGCCAACTCCGCCTGCACTTTGCTCTAGATGGAGGGGACCTGGAGCGGGGCTATCTCTTGGGCCTCCTAGTGTCACTCACAAAAGGCCCACTTGATTAAGACAAGGCAGCGCGATAGGGCACAAATTGCTCTCAGAGGAATGAGGGGGTGGTGGGAGATTCATTGTTCGGAGAAGTCAGAAAGAGATGCTGGGGGAGAGAATGCAACCCTTTCCTTCCCCTCCCCTTTCCAGCTGAGTTTGGTCTCTTCTTCCTCTACCCAAAATTGCCCCTTTCCCTCCATGTGGGCTTGTTTGGAGGTCTTCGACCCCTTCTTTATCTTTGTTTGGGCCGTGATCGAAAGGAATCTGGGCTCCCAGCTGAGGGGGACACAAAGGCTAGGTGGATCAGCCCCCAAGCCTTAGGAATGAGGCAGGTGTGTGGGAGAGAGAAAGAAAAAGAAGGGAGGTGTTGCTATTGGTGGGGAGGAGGTGAGAGTTATTCTTCCAGGATTGGCTCAAAGATACAGACTGCATTACACATGAAAGCTTTTCTTCCTGCACCTCCCTCCCACCCCCCCACCCCTTTCTTCTGGGATTGTGAAACATTTCAGGCACAGGCATTTATTCTGTAAATGCAAATCTGCACCAGAGGAGGAGGGCACAGTTCAATTCCAGTCATTTATTACTGGTCTACTACAGTGGCTCCCGCTTCCCAGGAAGGGGTAAGGTCTCTTTGCAGTGCCCTTTCTAGGAGCCTGCCATGTGGAGCAGTTCCCTTGGCCTTTTGACTCTGTATTGACTCATTTTGTAAAATCAGGCCACCTTTCCTTGCTTCTAATAAGAGTTTTAAAAGATCGAAAGAAATGGGTGGCTTAATTTTGTTCATGGTGCCAAGCACAACCAGAATAGTGTTTTGCAAAGGAAACAGCTTCTGTTCACTGCCATCATAATGACACTTTGTTTATTTTTCATCTGAGATAATAAAATGGGGACCAAAGTTGCCTCTAAAAGAAGAGGGGGCTGAGGCTAAGATACTTTCCTTTGCTTCCTCCTTTCCTCCCTCTTTTTGCTGAATAATCTGTCAGGGGAGATGGAAGCTGCTGGTTTTTCAGAAGCTGGTCAAAATGGAGTTCTTCTGAAGTGCTTTTAATTAATTAAATTAAACTAACAGATAATGAATTAAATAACACAGTGCCATCAGATCGTTAATTCTTATTGGGGAGCCCATTTTAATTTCAAATTAAAGATCATGTTTTTATGGTATTTAGTTTTTACTGCTGTAATGTGGATGTGTTTATTTGTGTAAACCAGTGTTTCTCAATCTCAGCAACTTTAAGATGTATGGACTTCCTCCCCAGCATACTGGCTGGGGAATTCTGGGAGTTGAAGTCCACACATCTTAAAGTTGCTGAGTGTCTGAAATATTAAAAAAACTAATAAATAAATAAATGCATAAGCAGGGATGGGAAATTACCAGCCTCTCTAGCACGAACATTTCATGGAAATACAATACAACCATTACTAGGAAGACCTTGTTCCCTTGAAAAACAGGGAGCCATGATACGTTATGATGAGAAACACTTCCTTTGATGTCTTCAGGGACAGAAGTGTTTCCTTTTCCTCATCTACTTCCAGTGTATTTGGGCAGCAAGCCTTAATGTTTGGTATTCATGTGTCATAACACAGTATCTCATTAGTTTGGTGTATTTATGATACAGATTCCAGATCTCCCTCCTCTTTATTCATGCATTGGCATAAGTAAGGTCTTTAGGCAGCAACTGTAGTGTCCTGAAGTAGTATGTGTTTTAATAAGGTAGCCCAACACCATGTATCAAAACCTTGCACAAGAGCAAGAAACAGTGCACCTGTCTTGCTTTGTTTTGTAAATTTTGTATAGCAAACCAGTGCTCAGGTCTGTTGCCTGTAAGATGATGGATTACACAAAGGAAAGGACTCCGTGTATTTGATGACCCACCTTGTTCTGGCAAGTGAATGAGGTGATAACAAGACTTCAGCAGCCTCTTGGAAGCAAGCCCTAATCATATTTTGACAGTGGTCAATAAATGCAGATACAAGCACAAACCATATTTAGCACAAAGTCTATGTAACATATCTAGGGTTGCAAAGCCTGAGAAATGAACACTTCCTAGTAATTCCCAAGGTAGGCTTCTGCTAACATCTACTGAGCAGTAGGACTTTGTGAAAGATTGGAAGACAGGAGTGTTTTCAGCATATGCACAGAAATAAATGTTTTTTTCTTTTTAAATCCTTGCCTGTGTACTTTAAAGTCTGTGCCATTTGCCAGTAGTTGAATAGATTCAGACCGAAACACAAAAACAGTTGAAAGATTGTGGATCTATTTCCACCATTATATCACAAAACCATTTGATCATGTACCATTTTACATAAAGTATAACAAGATGTTAAATTCTCCATATAAGCAGCTCAACTCCTCCCCTCCCTCCATTGCCTGCATGAGAGAAACATTTTCTAGATGGCTGTTAGCACAGCATGAATGTCTATAGGGAGAGAGTTTCTGTACCTACAAGCCTATAAAACTCTGTGCTAGATATAGGGTGGGGAATGAGGGGTGAGTGGAACGTTATCAGGAGTGAGACTACTTGGGGTTGACTACATATGGACTTTAATTCTACTTGAAACACCTGAATGGGATATTTGGAATATAGTAGGTGTTTGATTCTGTGGTTGCCAGTATTTTGTGCAACAAATATTTACCTAGACAGACTACACACAAATGTTCCAGTTTTCTGTCTTGTCAAAAAATCTAGACCAAACTGTTCACTTTAAGGAGTAGATTCTAATAACTCTCTGTATCCTGATTGCTGTGCATGGCTGAGGATCTAATCCAAACTCTAAGGGATGGGTACAGTTTGTATTTGATTGCTCCCCCTCCACACACACACACACCAAGCTCTTTCCTGCGCCTTGCTAGGCTCTGATATTACAACAGCAGCAACAGCAAGCATGTGGCATAGTACAGAATACTGTGTTTGTTGGAACAGAAGACAGATCAGTCCCTGTGGCAAATCTTTAATTCCAGAAAAATTTCAAGCAATCAGTGGAAAAGCAAGTGATGGGAACATAAAATCTTAAAAGCAAATAAATAAAATAAAGCCCACAAATAGAAACATTTAGCATTTTCAGGCACTACATTAAAGTCCTTTATTTCCTTTCCACAAATTTGAATATAAAATCACATCACACATGTAGTTTTAAGTTTCTTTTTTCCATCCTATATTAAGATATTTTCATGTATATACAGAATGAGGGAAGCATTTTTAAATTAGACCTTTCATGAGTTAACCAGTATTATTCAGCTGCCGATACATCACTATCAGTGCTCGTGGTTGCAGGATATGTACTGTCTCATTTATCTTCACAACAAGCCTGTGAGGCTGAGAGATTCTGAGTGGCCCATAGTTGCCCAATGAGCTTCATAACTGGGGATTTAAGCAGGGGCTCTCTTAGTCCAAGATGCAACATCCTAGTTACCACATCATACGGGTTCTTGTGTGTGCAGACTGTGTTGCCACGTCTTTGGACGTTATTCTTCCAAGTATGGGAGGAATGGAGTAACAACTGGCATGCCAGCTTTACTTCCCCTTGGTCATCTTTCTGTTCTTGAAATCCTTTTGAATTCATGTAGGGGGTTCCTCTAATTTAGAGCCATGTAAAATTGAGGTTCTAAGGAGCTTTGCTGCACACAGTCACCCTCTATGTATAGAACACTCAAAGGATGGAATTTCTGCTCTTGGCCTTTACTCCATTCTTGGGTATAGTTTCATCTTTTCTTCATGCCTGCTGTCGTGTATGCCCCTGTAATCCATACAGTATGGATAGTAAGTGCATGGAGTTTGTTGTTTTTTAAAAAAATAGCTCCTTCCCTGACCTGGAGTTGTGGCAGAACATTAGCTGGCTGTCAATCCATTACCCCCCAGATATACATTTTATTTTCTGAACTTTGAAAGATTAATCTCATCAGAGGTTAACATCTTTCAGTTCTGCCAGAAGACCGAGAAAGTCACTTCACATTCTTCTACAGGCCCTAGTATACCTGAGTTCCAATCCAAGTTCTATGGAACATTTTTTTTTCCTTCTTTCCTTCCCACAAGTTAGATCAGGCCAGAAAGCAGGACAGAGTGAGGCAAAGCCTGAAATCCTGGTAGGCCTCATTCTAGGCATAATCAGAATCATGATCATTTGAGCCAAAAGCCATGTAGTTCATTTTTTCTCAGGGCACTACAGTTTTTAATCTTTCTGACTTGCATTTGAACCATTTCTGTTGTTTTTCCCCCTCTTCGATTTACTGTCCATCAAAGTCTTTCTCAACTTTATTGACCCATTGTGCTTTTTTAATTCCATTCTTTGTCCACACATTTTTTTTCAATATTCAACTTTTTTTTAAATCAGAATTTGTAGCTGCTTTATATTTTTCTTGGCTATAAAACAAACATTGGTTAGTTCTCAACACGGTATTTTGTTTAAACCAATTTATTCTGCTTTCATTTTGTTGAATTTTCTGTGCCATCTATTGTCTTCTTCTGAAGCTTCTGTAATGGTCTTGAGCCCAATAATGTACTGCTTTATAAGACTAAGTTTGACTTTTTTTCATTTTTAATATAGCCTTGTTTTAGACTGTTCAGGTTACTCAGATATGCCTAAAGTCGTCGTCGTTGTTCTAAGCAAATGTTCCACTTTAGTCTTCCTTCTATAAATGCCTATGGCTTTCTTATTTTGAGTTCAGACTCTGTTGTTACAACATTAGCAGTAGAGTATATAAGTTGCTTTGCTTCTTTAATAGATTATGTTGGAATTGTTTTGATTATCATGTTAATGTCATGCAAAAGATTAGCCAAATCATTTTATTTGCTTTAGTGGTAGTAATCATATTCTTTCTGGTTCGTCCATTTGACTTTTGATTTTCTCAGCCCCTGCTATTTGCCGATTAACGGTAGTGCTTCTATTTCCCAAGTTTTTGCTCTCTGTGTAGATCAGAATTACATTCTTCTAAAGTTTCCACCATTTCATTCACTGTTAGTTGTCCAAAATCCAAATTATCTGTAATTTCAGCTTGTTTAGATAGCACACAGTTATTGTTTGCTGTCCACTCAATAGCTTCCAGCTTAGCATCAAAGAAAACCATGCCTTTCAGAATAACATGACACTGATCCATTAGCCTCTGTTCAGTAATAGTGGAGTCTGGGAGTTTCTGTTTCCAATTTGAGAGCATCTCCCTTTGAAATCCCCTTTCTAGTACTCTAGATTAATAGTAACATTCCATAGTCTATTTGTTTTCTAGTTTTGCCCATTTTTTCAGATTGGTTCACTTTCTAGGTGCTTTGCATTTTCGGCTGTGGTTGTCTAATAGAGGGAACTGAGTCCTGTAGCCTACTTGTCACCAGATTGCCAGCAGCCATATCATCAGATGTGGCTCTTGTTGACCTGGAAGTTGGTTGATCTGGTATGGAAAATTGCTTTCTAGTTTTCACTACTGAAAATGGGTTGTGGGATATACTTAGTTCTAGGTTCTCAGTTGAGATCTTTCTGATGTAGCATGGCATGGCATGACCCTTCTAGGAGCTAGGTTGCTGCCAAGATAGTTCTCAGTATCGCTGGACAAGCAAGCCCCATCACCATAACAAGGTGGCATCCCTTATGGTAAATGGAGAAGACTTGGGGGAAGTAGAAATAAAACAAGGCATATTTCCAAGGAGTCGCACTGTCACCATTACTCTTTGTGCTGGCAATGATTACACTCACCTGTATTCTGAACAAAATAAATTATGGGTACGAAATCCTAAAGCAAAGCCTGAAAACAAACCATTTGCTTTATATGGATGATTTAAAACTATACAGTAAATCAAAAGCTGAAATTGAGTCTCTGTTGGACACTGTCCATGTATTTAGTGAAGACATAACAATGAAATCTGGCCTGGACAAATGTGCTAGTATGGCAATTAAAGGAAGCGAAATTACAGGAGAAGATGGGCTGAAATGCCATTAAATGCCTGGCACTTGAAGAAAGATACAAATACTTAGGATTAATGGAAGCTTCTGATCTATTGCACAACCAAGTTTACAAGGCTACTAGTTCAAATTACAGTACATCAAAAAAGCCTTTTTTTAAAAAAAAATCTGAGCAAAATGGCAGAAATACTGTTAAAGCAACAAGCACTTGGGCAGTCCCTATAATTTGATATACCGTAGGCATAACTGACTGGACCCAAGTTGAACTGGACAGTCTTGATTGAAGAACAAGGAAACTAATGACCATACACCAGGCACTCCCCCCAAGAAATGTTATTCATAGATTTTACACAGCGAGAAATAGATGACAATTGCAGATGAAACAAATTGTGGAAGAAGAAAAACTTAGTCTGACTTAGTACTTTACATAAGGAAAAGTAAAGAGGCTGTGCTTATGGAAGTCTGAAGACAATCAAACTGAATCAGAATGCAAGAAGGAACTAATTCAAAAACACCAGGAAAAACAGACACTCCAAGGAGAGTATATGTGTGATATTTAAGGAAAGCAAGTTAAAATCTCACACGGTTATGGTTAAAATCTGGAACATTTAAAAAAAAACTGAGGGAACAATCATAGCAGCTGAAAAACAAGTCCTGCAAGCCAATTCCTATAGATAACCTTATTAGTGGTTGTAGTCTAATTGCTCTAAAGAGGATGAAAAAATACTATGATAGGATTGCAAAAATTGTTCATTGGAATTTATATAGAAAATTCAGCTTTACTATTTGCAAAAATTACTGGGAACATGTGCACGAGAAAGTATTCCAAAATGAGGAAATAAACATTTTGTGGGATTTCAATGGATAGGCACTTAGAACATAATACATTAGAGAAAATTGTTATAGAAAAGAAGAAGGTGTGCTGCTTCCGGGTGAGGTTCTATGGCAGACTAGACACCTCCGAAGTAATGGAGACAGTGCATAGATAGTGAATGGCTGCCAGCGGTGATTTCTGGCTGGTGAAAGTCTTTCCGGATAAAGGAGAAACTGGGAGATCACCCACCTGTGCCCCGGACAGCTGCTCCTTGTGAGGAGACTGCAGGATGGACTACCAAAAGACAGGTTGGATTAAAGCCTTAAGGGCATAGAGAAAGAGAAAAAAAGAGAGAGAGAGAGAAGCCTGTTTTCTACCTTCATCACTGTAATTGACTTATTTTTACTTTTGAATTATAAATAAAAGGATGGCGACCACCAGAAAAGCTGCAAAGCAAGGTGAGGGAAGGAGAGGTTCGTTAGAGCAACTGACAGAAAAAAGAGTTACCCTAGAAATATTACAAAAATTTTTTGCAGAAATGGGAAAGCAAGTATTTGAATCTGTCAAAACTGAGCTGGTTGCTTTTGAAGGGAGAATGGAAGAAAGGTTTGTGGAGATGAAAAAAGTTACAAAAAAATTGAATCTATAGGGTATCTTATGGGAGAAGTTAAACAAATTAATGACAAAGTGGCAATTTTAGAAACTAAACCAGAAATAATAAACAGAGAGATGAAAAAGGATGTAGACAGTTCAGTATTATTGGAGGGAGAAAGAATTCTGCCTGAGATTTAGAGCAGTTCGAGAGGATCCTGAAGAAGATACTAGAGAAAAGATTGTTCAAGTTCTAATTAATTTTTTGGAATGGGATGAAGATGACATGGAGGCAGAAATTGACAAAGTCTATAAAATCAACATGTGATTTGCAAAACTAAGAAATGCACCAAGGGATATTCTTGTGCACTTTGTCAGAAAGAAGACCAGAGATCAGGTTTTGCAGCAGCATTTCACTACCAGACTGAAGATTAATAATGCAGATGTGATTGCACCTAAAAAAAAAATCCAGTTAGAATACTACACAAATGAAAAGAGTACTTCTTTTTGACTGACAAGCTCAAACAGAAAAAGATACCATTTCGATGGGATAAATTGGAAGGAGTGGTCTTCACTTTTAAACAACACAGGTTCAAACTGAATTCAGTCTAAAAAGCAAGAGATTTGTAGAAAAGTTTAAAGGAGAACTGGAAGAAATGGAAATGGAAGTGACAAAGGGCCCCAGCACTCTGGACCCTAAACAGCTACAACAAGAAACTGAGGAGACCACCATGCTAGGTGCTACAGATATTGACTTTTCTAAGTTTTTGGCATAAATATGGATTTTAAATGCCTAACGTAGAATATCAATGGAGCAAATGCTTCTCAAAAAAGAAGAAAACTATTTCAATATTTATATTATGAAACCGCTGGGCGAGATCATCCACCGTCATGGGATGAGGTAACATCAATATGCATATGATACTCAATTATACATCTCCATCCCAGGTGAGGTAAGTGGTGCCGTGACCACCCTTTTGCAGTGTCTGGAGGCTGTAAGGGTCTGGATGGGGAGCAACAGACTTCAGCTGAACCCTGGTTAGACAGAGTGGCTCTGGGTTAATGGCTCCTCTGTATCCGGAGCTTTGTAATCTTTGGTGCTGGATGGGGTAGCACTGCCCTAAACAGACCCAGTGCGTAATCTGGGGGTCCTCCTAGACTCACAGCTCCTGCTTGAAGAGCATGTGGCAGCCGTGGAGGGCCTTTGCACAACTTTGGGTTGTGCATCAGTTACACCCTTTCCTGGATCGGGATGCCCTTCAAACAGTCATTCATGCCCTTCTTATCTCCCATATAGACTACTGCAATGCGCTCTACATGGGGCTACCCTTGAAGAGTATGTGGAAGCTACTGCTGGTCTAGAATGCAGCCGTGCGGGCTATTTTTGGAGCCCCAAGAAGGGCCCATGTAACATCGTTGCTCCGCGAGCTGCATTGGGTTCCAGTTTGCTTCTGGGTCCAATTCAAGGTGTTGGTTTTCACATTTAAAGCCCTACATGGCATGGGACCAGGTTACCTGAGGGACCACCTCTTCCCCATGACTTCATCCCATCCCACCCGATCACATAGGGAGGGCATGCTTCGGACCTCCTTGGTAAAAGAGCTCCGATTAGCGGGGTCCAGAAGGCAGGCCTTCTCTGCTGTAGCCCCCACCCTTTGGAATATCTTGCCCCCGGAGGTGAGATTGGCCCCTTCACTCCTGGCCTTCTGGAGAGATCTGAAGACCTGGTTCTGCCACTTGGCCTGGGGTGGGAAGGGAAGTCACCAAGTGTGCGGATGGCTAGCCCCTTAGAGGCCTGTCGTCTGCAGCTCTGCTAACCATCAGCCTCTTGGACTTTTTCTTGTTTGATAATTGTTTTGTATAGTTTTTATGTTTTATATATTTATTGTTTTAATGGACTTTGTGAGCCGCCCAGAGTCCCCCATTAGGGGGAGATGGGCGGAGATTAAATAAATAAATAAATAAATAAATAAATAGAAACAAGATATACTTTGTCTTCAAGAAATGCATATTAGAAAAAAGGATATAAAATATTTGATCTGCAAACATTTGGGTGAATAATTTATTTCAGTGGGAGTTAAAAAGAGAAATGGAGTTCTTTTGTATATAAACCCCCAATGGCAACCAGAATTGATATTGACTGATGGTTATGGTAGATATGTGGGGGTGGAAGCTACTCTGCATGGGGCCAAGACTTTGATAATGGGAATTTATGCTCCAAATGTGGGTAAAGTAACTTTTTACAAAGGACTTATAGACAAACTAATGGACTTACCATATAAAAATTGGTACTTAATGGGAGATTGGAATGGAGTAATTTGTCCACAAAAGGACAGAAACTCTGAGAAAGTTATTAAAACAACACAAGGTAAATAACCAAAAGTTGTTGTTTTTTTTTGACATGATGGATAATCTAGAGCTTGTAGATGAATGAGGCACAAAAATGGTGATGCAAAAGAATACACTTATTTTTCTTTTTTTAAAATGGTTTTTAATTAAAAGATTTTACATATATAATAAGAAGTATATTGAAAGAAAAAGATATAGAAAATACAAGAAAGAAAAAAAGACAAAGAGAAAATGAGATAGAAAAAAAGAAAGAGAAAATAAGAGGACTGAAAACGTGAAAAGAAATATAAAGAAATGGCTTTTGATCTCCCTCTCAGCAGTTATACATACAATTATTATCAAACCTCTCTCTCTAAGATTACATCATAATTCCCTTCTTTCTATAGCTTATTCTTTCTAATCATCACAACTGTAAGTCACAAAATCATTTTATTTTTTTACACAAAAAGCCCATAAGGGGTTTCCGATCATTGAAGTTTTGGATAGCATTGAGAGTTTATATACAAAACAACTCCATTTCTATTTTTCATTGTTGCTAAAATAAATTCTTAACCCAAATTTTTGCAACTATATCCTTTTTCCTAATATGCATTTATTGTAAGCAAATCACATCTTATTTTAACTTTTTCAAATAATGATTTTTTATCTCTCTTTTGAGGAGAGAATTTTGTTGGCCAAAACTCACAGCCTAGCTGCTGACCTTTGCTGCAGTGCTGTCCCCACTCAGAGACACTTGCAGGGATGTCTAACCCACCATAGGCCCTCAAAAGAAGCCCAAGTATAAAAGAATACATTTATTTTTCTGATAGACACAGATTTTTTTCAAGAATTGATATGTTTTGAATATCTAAGAATTTGGCTGCTACTGTTTGTAAAGTAGAGGTACTGCCAAAGACTTTTTAGACTACAATCCAAACTATTTCATCAATACTACTATAAATTATATAAAGGAGAAGAAATTCCCTTGGCAAAGGTTGATGAATATTTAAAGAAACAACATTTACTGAAGATCACAGAAAAACAGAAACAATTAATAAATGGACCCATTACAATAAGAGAAGTTTGTGAAGCTATAAAAAAAGGTCAAAACAGGGAAAGCACCTGGACCAAATGGTTTGTCAGCCTCTTATTATAAACATTTTGAAGATGGATTATTACAACCATTACAAAACATGATGAATTCTATTTTACAGACTGGAAAGATACCAGATAGTTGGATAGAGACTAATATAGCATTAATATCTAAAGAAAGTCAAGACTTGACCTCACCAAAAAATTATCGCCTGATATCATTATTGAATAATGATTATAAGTTATTCATGATGATTTTAGTTGAGAGAACGAAGATGGTTTTACAGGACTTTATTCATGATGATCAGTGTGGGTTTTTACCTAAAAGACAGCTGAGGGAAAATGTTAGAAATGGATTATTTTTGGAATTCTTAGAACAACATAATGAAAAGCAAGCAGCATTGATTTTTCTTGATGTAGAAAAGGCCTTTGACAATTTGAACTGGACTATTTTGTTTAAAATCTTAGAAGATACGGACTTTGGCAGGAATTTTATTAAATGGGTAAAATCTGTTTATACCTCACAAAAGAGACAGATAATTGCGAATTGGGAATTAACAAAACCCTGTTAATACAGAAAGGGACTAGACAAGGATGCCCCTTGTCACCATTGCTATTTATTTTAGCTTTGGAAGTATTGAATAGAGATATAAGATGAGATGAGAGCATTGCTGGAGTGAAGATTAAAAGAGAAATATATAAATTATAGGTGTTTGCTGATGACCTGGTGATAATTTTGGAAGATCCTCTGGAAGTAATAGAAATATTGATGGAAAAAGTAAAGGATTTTAGGGTGTTAGCTGATTTTAAAATTAACAAACAAAAGACGAAGATGTTAACTAAGAATATGAAAATGGAAAAACAAATGGAATTGATGAAAAAAACCTGGTTTTAAGATTGAGAAAAAAGTGAAATACATGGATATCACTATGACTAACATGAATTGTATGTTATACCAGAATAATTATGTTAAGAGATGGAATGAAATCAAGAAGGACTTGTTAAGATGGTAGAAATTACAATCATTGTTGAGGAGAAATTCTGTGATAAAAATGAATGTTTTGCCAAGAATGATGTTTTTGTTTCAAACAATACCTACTTTGACAACTGATGTATCATTTAAACAATGGCAGAAAGGGAAAAAATGAAGAGTTAAATGTAAAATATTTCAAGATGCAGTGGAACTAGGAGGATTGAACTGCCTGATTTGAAATTGTATTTTGCAGCCTGCTACATAGTCTGGATGAAAGAGTGGGTTTTGCTGAGAAATAAGAGAATTTTAGAATTAGAAAAGCATAATCTGAGGTTCATATGGCATGGTTTTTTATGGTACCATAAGGTTCATGTATGTTTTAAGAATCATTATATTAGAATTGAATTGATGAAAAACAACTGGAGAAAATTCATTTACAAACTGAGGGTGAAAAATTATGGAGGAAAAGCAATTGAATTACAATCAGAGCTATTGGTATAATACCCAAAAGGGTTACTATAAATTCTGTGGAATTATACCGCTAATTTTGCAGAACCGCCCAGAGTCGTTTCAAGAAGATGGACGGTTACAAATTTGATATATAAATAAATAAATAAAATATTCTACTTGGAACAGGGTATATTTTATGGCAATAACCTCCAAGAACTGAATCATTGGAGTCAAAACCAGTTGATTAAACTGTGATTTTTGGAGAAATAGAATAATAATAGTTGTTTGAATGAAAATATCTTTTGCCTAGCCAACTCCTCAGCATTTTCTTGAGTCTCTTAAACTCCTACAGAAGAAAGCAGATTGAAAATTTTCCTACATTTTCATGCATCTAAAGATCAAAGTAGAAGCACTATCTTATATCTGCATACAGCAGTAGGTGTGAATTTGTTCAGGGATGATAGTTTGCATAGCAAGATGGTGACTTTATCTAATTAGTTATTCACCATAATTCTGTCCTGCACCCCAGGCTACCATAACAGACTGCAGTAGAATGGCTATTTATCATCGTAATCCCCAGCAAAACTGCCAGAAAGCCTTTCAGGGAAGCCACAGAAGGATATATAGCATCAATCCTGGCACCTTGTTTTATAAGTAGCAGCTATGCATCTCTATTGATAGGAAATGTATTGCTGAAAGTTAGGGTGAATCATTTTCATATTTCCTTGGAAAATATTGAGCTTTATTATTTTACTTTAGAGTAGTAGTAGGATACTGCCACCTTCATTTGTTTCCTGATCATCTGGGCTCTCTTCTGTCTTCAGTGAGGTTCAGTCCTATGAGGAAGAGAAACAGGGCCATCTATTTTGATAGTGTCATTATGGCCTCCCTGATCAGATATTTTTCATCATAGGTGGCCACTGTTATCACCATAAAGGATTAATGTCAAGGTGGCAAGTCAGTAGATAAGCCTGACCAAGTCACTACAGCCAAAGAGTTATTCAAGCCAATCTGTGGATTCAAAGCCAGTAGCTATTATATTATGTGGGAAGGATCAGGGGAAAGAGCAATTGTGGTCCAGAAAAAGATCTATAGTACCAAGAGACCAGCCCACAACTCCAACATGGGTGTGAAAGAGAGGCCAAAAAAGTTGTTTTGAGCAACTGTCTCTACCACTAATATGGCCTTACAAAGCTTCCAACCACTAGACCCTCTCAGGCTCAGTTGACAGAGATCAATAATTCTTACTCCTGAGGATGCCATTTCTTCCCGAGTGCTTTTCATCCAATTTAGCCCTGGGTTTTTCCACTCAGAATCAGTGTCATTGTTTAAGACCTCAGAAATGGTGGCTCAGAGATGACAATTGAATGAATGTCACAGGGACTGGTTTTGCTTGAATTTCTGTTCTCTTCCTTCTTTCCTCTTGCCATTTTCTTCTCCTAGGGCAAATATGGCACAGACATAAAAATGGTTTATAAATCTTGCAACAATACATAGATATAATAGAAAAAGGGATATCCAGAAATTATTTGGCTGCTTATCAGAAATGGTTTAAAATGTTATTTTATAAATCAATAATAAAATAGAATAAATAATAGTGTTGGGATAGTAACACTGGTCAAACTAGACATCCATAGAATACAGAATTACAGACCATGAAATAAACATTAGGCTTAAAAACATAAACAGCCAGCACAGGATGAACTCCAGTCCCAAGGACCAAATCATAATTACAAATACTGTACATGAACTACGCATAAATAGTATCTTTGCTTCAATCGAGACATAAATCCTTTTTTACCTACAAACACTTGTCTGCTTTAATTACTTCCGTATTATTCAATACTAAATAAGCAAATGAGATATCAGAATGTTGTGAATCAAGATGTGCATTAAGAATTGCACTATGCAAATATTAAATATTTTTAAGAATTCTTACACTCTAGTTAAAAATGAGTTTGTTTAGCAATGTCTCCTGGTATCTGGACTTCCTGATATGTTCTGATGCACAGAGGGTACAAAACCATGTATTTATTTATACTTTAATAAATAATCCACATAGTTTTCTGTGCGCAGTAACAAAAGCATAGGTGGCTGAGTTATATGTGCCTGTGTTTTCCTCTAAGGGAGATTTGTTTATTATTGGTATATCTTTGGCTTGTATGTTTTAGCAGTTTTGTGGATTATATATTTGTGGAAGATAGATTTTGTATTGAACTGTGCATTTCTTGGAGATATGGGGGGCTGAAGGTGTATTTTGTGAGTTTTGAAAGACTGTGGGATGTGTTCTAGCTATATATGATTTTCTGAGCAACACCAGTATTTCTTCTATTAAATGAATGTTTTATTGTGCTGTATCTAGTGAAATATGTGGCTTGGAATTTAGAGATCAGACTTCAAGTCTATCTTGTACTTAGTTTCTTGGGCAATAAACTTTAATTTGAGCCTGAACACTTTGCCTTTATGTAAAATGCTGCTTCTGCTCAACAATGTTTTGTCTTTCAATGAAATAAGTATTTTAATTGCAATGATTCCCCATAAATCCAGCAAGAGCAGTTTTATGATAGAGTTATGGAATGTTTTCAGAAATTTGCATGTGCCCTTGAACTCCCCAAAATGGGTATTCCTATACTATCCTAACCTAACTAGCTCATGACTCACAATTCAGCTTGATAATAGACAAAGACTATTATAAGCTAGCATACATTGTTGTGTCCCTTTTTGTAAAAAAATAGTAGAAATGGATCAATTATGTAGACTAGTGCTTTGAATTTGTTATAGTTATGAATTGAAATGGGCCATTCTGGATGGAATTTGTGGCTACAAGGCAAAGCAGAATCTCTGAAAAGTGGCCCAGATTGATCTTGGAGGAAATATTGTCTGAAGTTTGACAAATATCAGAAAATGCTACTATATCTACAAATGGCATTTGATTCTACCCAGACAAAAGAAGTTATAACACTTGCCTTAAAAATGCAGAATCTAAATTGGCCTAACTACAAAATATTCTCAACCTAATATTTCATCAGATTTCTTGTCAAAAGATACCTCTTGCTACAGTTTCACGGGGATTCTCAATTAAAAATCAGATAGGATGAGTAAATTGCACAAATCTTTGCATGATCCTCTGAAACTATCTGGAAATTTGGAAGGCTTTATCTGTGGAGTCCTTGGACTAGCGTGGACTAGTATGCCTAATAGCAGGATCTGGGTAATGTTCTTCTTTTCCTGGCATCACTGAATCAAAAGGCAACCCCAAGGACTCCACAGTTCAACCCTGAGCTACACATATTCACTTCTAAAGGCTTTATCCCTCAGAAGGGACAACTATATTTGCAAGTGTCATCTGTTTTTATCCAAAAATAATACAGGCAAGATACTGTCTTCTCTTTTTAATCAAAATTTAAAAGAGACTAGCTCAAACTCCATTTAAAAGGTGTTTCTGTTGTTGTTTTAAAGCTACAGCCATTTATATTTTTCTCACTCTAGTCATGTTGCTTCAGACTGAGCCAGAGTCAAACCGGACAGCCTCTGATTGGGGTTGAATTAGAATGGTCTATTTTTGGAATAATTAAAATAGGCTCTAGCAAAATCTTGTGGAATGTGTTCAACCATAGTTTTTGATTCAGTGATGCCAGGAAAAGAAGAACATTACCCAGATCCTGCTATTAGGCATACTAGTCCATGCTACTCGGTTTTTTAAAATGTTCTCAAGCTGATGACTTTTAAATATTTTGATTCGTATAACTTGTCTTTCCATTCATTTTGTGAAGTGTGTCATCACTCTATAATCAATTCCTTATAAACAGTAGTTTTGGACAGTCTAAGAAGAGATTGTTCTCCCAATATGAGATAAGCTGCATAGATGGATACATTTTCATCTTCATTAAAAGAAATTATTTCTTCCTTTACAGAAATTAAGTAAGAAAACAGACTGATATGAGATGAAAGTGTCAGTCAAGCAGGCACTAGAGTTACGACACTGATCTCAAGCTGCTACCATAAATACAGTAATTAACCAATGGGTGGGGAAATTTAAAGCTAAATTATGACTCACCAAGAGAATGAATAAAATATATTCATTTGCAGGTATCTGTGTAACAGGATTTTATCTTCACTCAGAAGAAACTTTTTTACCTCTACTCTTAATGCACACAATGCAATATGAGCAAGGGATGATAGGCCATTCACTGACAAACAACTAACTATTTTGTAAAATATGGCTGCTGTTTTTAATTTAGAAAGATACTATGTTTTTGAGAAAGAGATGCTCACCAAATCTGTCTTAAATGTAGAAATGTTTTGTCATCTTTTGTTTTCATTTCTCTGCTGACCCAGACAGTAATTACCTAAAAATGAGGCCATCATAATCCTACAGAGCCTATCAAATATCAATATGTACTGAGGTTGAGTAAGAATTGCATGCTATTCTAGATCAACTACAAAAACTGATGTGAAAAATTCAGAAATATCATTTTCGTATCAAGGATATCAGCTAAGTGTGAACATGTGACCTCCAGTCTGGACTATTGCAATGCCTTTGAAGAATATTCAGAAGCTTTAACTGGTGCAGAATATGACTGTTACCTGGCACATATGCCACCCCTGCTCCACAAACTGCATTGGCTTCCAGTGTGCTTCTGGGTGCAATTCAAGGTACTGGTTGTCACCTTTAAAGCCCTTCATGGCTTGGGACTGGGATACTTACGGGACCATCTTTCCCAGTTGTCTATACCCTCTGACCAGATCTGGCAGGAAGGACACGCTCTGGATACCATCAGCTAAGGAGTGTCGGCTGGTGGGGCACCATGGTGCCTTCCCTTCGGAACTTCATTCTCTCAAGATTAGATTGCCCCTGTCTCTGCCGACCTTCTGTAAGGCCTTGACACCTTGGTTTTGTACCTGAGCCTGGGGCCCTAGGCATGTGGTAGAGCCTGTCTCCTGGCTGTGTAGCTAATTGTTTGGATGATGCCCAGCTGCTAGGTGTTTTATTTTTTTTAATTTGTATTTTATGTATTTTATTTATTTTATTGTAAGCCACCTGGAGTCACCTGTGTAAAAGCAGCTACTATGTAAATTGAATCAATCAGTCAATCAATCTTGTGAACATAATGATGTCACTAAGTTAAAAATAACTTAGCCAGCACAATACTACCTGATAACGTGAATACTATCATGTCTTAAAATAAAGTTCCTGCTATCACATTTGTTATATGATTGTTAAATAAGAAAACATTTTAGCTTCAAAATATAGCTGTCTTCCTTGAATTTTGAATGAATTTGTTCTTCATCAATTAATTAACCTATATTTCTATAACATAACCACTGAAATACAGTATAGCATTTTCTTATACTTACACCAAGCCCTTGAAGCAGCATTAATCCTTCTGTTTTTAACAATAAGAACTGTTAGGTTTCCTAGTCATTGCAATATAAAAAAATCTTGCTATTCTTTTAAATGCATTTTAAAAAAAATTGAATTCTGGCAGATTAAATACTACTTTTTAAAAATGCTGTTTTCTTCCTCCTCAGTTCATATTCATTGTTCAGTCATAATCTTTTAGTACAGGCCCTGAGAATGGGATTGTCTTTCTGTTTTTATTGTTTTGTTATTATTTTTTTAAAAATTAAAAATAGGAAGAAGTTGTTGATAATATGTTATAGTTGCTTCCAACAGGCCTATTAGTTCTGACTATTATGGATTATAGTGTCTTGCTATTTTTCTTCGGAAACACATAGAGCAGTCAAAAATGTATGTGAAATTGTGTGCAAAAAAGATTTTTTAAAGCAGTGTAATAACTCTAAACTATAGCCTGAAAAAGAACCCAGCTGGATGGAATTCTGAATAAGAATATGTCCCATCACCACATTTTGTTGCAGGATGTACTTGTTAATCCTTTCCAATATTCCATCACCGTCTGGGGGAAATGGGTGGCTTATAAATTTCACAATTAATTAATTAATTAATTAATTAATTAATATTCCTATCCTACCTTTCTATGTCTGCTTTTCTGCTAGCAAAATCAGTTCAGCAATATACAAGATTCTTACTTTATGAGTAAGTAAAAGCTGAAAACATCAAAGCAGCAGATTCTGGAACATATCTCCATCTTTCTAAAGGGGTTCTGAAACAGTACTTAAAGGCAAGGAAAATTTCAGGCCGAAAAGGCTGCCCTAAAGAATAAAAAAATGAGCTATGCAGTCACCCTCTACAGCAGTGTTTCTCAACCTTGGCAACTTTAAGATGTACTGTATGGGTTCCCACCCTCCTTCCTTCATACCCAGTGAGAGAGAGAGAAAAAAAGATTTCTGAGATTTCAAAAGAATATTTCTCTCCTGGGTAAAAAGAAAGAGCAAAATATCAATGACTGTTAGCACATGGAAGCCTGTATCCTTTATAATCATTTTCTAACAGTCCCCTCTTAAGTTGTTTGATTGACTATTTATTACTGCAAACAGGTCACTCCCATCCAAGCCAAGTTGGGCCTGTCCTCTCTAGTGAGCTAGCTCTAAAACAGTCCATGTCCATCTTTCTCCAATTTCTGTAGTGAAGCATGCTTCCTAAAGGTTGCAATTACTGAATGTCACTGTGGTAACAGTTGGAAGAGGATGTATGTTTCTTTTCCTCCTTTCCCCATCCCACCTACCTTCTCTTTATTCTGAATGCAAGCGTTGTGCTTCTCTTATTACAATTACTGGGTTTACTGAAATCATAAATGAATAGCAAATGACAGGAGCAAGCATCTAGGCAGAGGTAGGGAAAAGACTGTATTTTCTATAATTTGTGGGGCATCTACCACGTAATCTTCTCAGTCTGATCCAACTCTTTTAAACACCAAGGAAGGTCATGATCACAACCACACCTGCTAGGAACAGTAGGCATTAACATATCCAAGATTGCCGACACTGCTACTATTGTCCAAAAAAGACTTCACTGCCCCAAATACAAACCCTTATTTGTAATCATGAGGTGGGCTTTAGAAAAACTGTTTCCCAGCCCTTTCATCAGCTTCCAAGGGTGATTGGGGAAAGTTGTGGGTTTTTTTCCTCATGTGTTTGTGTTACAGGAGATGGCCAGCCTCTGATAATGATTTTAACCACATTTCTCTCTAGCCCAACAAAAGGTCAGAGCTGTCTCCCTCGCATGCTGAAAAACTAATTTGCTTTGAAGCCTCACACATGCAGCTTCTCTATTCTTGGAATTCAACAGAGGCAACCACAGAAGTGAACCTCCTTTTTTCACAATTTCATTTCATTGTGACTGTGCAATATGGATATTTTCTGTATATGAATTGTCTTTATGTGTATATTTGTTATGTGAGCAGAAATGCCACATGTGTATGTCCAGGGAAACACAGAGGGGGCTATGCTCCTGCATTGGGTACCCCTCCATGCAACTTGAGCAGTGAAGCCCCCCACTAATGTGCCTATGGCAAGTCAACAAGTTATATAGAAATTCCCTGACTGATTTCCAAAGTAGTGATCCTTATTTTTTTCTTTGCAATCAGTTGGGAAATGTATGGATGATCTACTGTGAAAGACACTCTGTTTTCTGGAGTAGAGTTACAGAATCTGTGGGCTATTTGTGACTCAAGCACTGAGTGATGCAGAGCTCTTCAAAAGCTGTCATTCAATATAACTTAGAACGATACTCAGGAAAAATTATTTAATACATAGTGAGCATGTATTTAAGCTAAATTTTATTTATTTCTTAGATTTATAATATGCATTTTGTACAGGACTCAAGATGGCATATATACACAGGGTGTCTGCCACAAGGGTCACTGGCTTCAAAATGTCAGAGGATGTGATCAGTACCTCACCCCTTTTTTATGTGTGTCCCAGGCATTGCATACATATAAAAAGGGATGGGGTTTCATCTTCCTATTTTTCACCATAACAGCAGCTCAGTGCAGTAGATTGGACTGAGAGAGAATGGCCCCCTTAAGTCACCCAGGGTACTTCCATGGTTGAGGGCAAACTAGAGCTCACATCCTCCCAGTGCCAGTCCAAGGCACTGGACTGGCTCCCTTTTAAATTGTTTTGTTAAATCCATGTCTACAGATGATTGCAGTCTAGTTTGTTACATTTTTTTTCTCTCTTCCCCTCTTTTCCTGATAAACCATTTGACAAATCAAAAATAATTTTGATTAAATGTAATTAGATTGTTGTTGTTGTTGTTGTTACAGTATTTCTGGCACATAACTTTAAGCCCAAGTGTGGTCTTCAGCTCAAAAAAGGCTCTGCACATCAGTTCTAGAATATATAGACCATATTTTAAATGCAGTTTATCACCAAATGAAAGTTTCAGTGCTAGTAAGTTATTTGCTGTACACGACAGAAAAGCATATTGCCTTATCTCACACATTCACTACGTCAAAGATTTAAACCACATAGTTTATGTGTCCCCTCCCACCGCCACATTTAAAAAGTCAGTTGTGATTTTATTTGTACACATGCATATGTATGAATAAATTAGGAGTTTCTAAGAGCTGAGTGATGGGGTCATCCCAGCACTTGGTCCTTGCCGTCCTTACACAGATTTAGGTTAAATGGCTGTCATTCACACAATATGAATATATTGAAGAAACACAACTGTACAGAATGGTCCCCAAACACTGATGTAATCCACAAAGCAAAATACGCTCCATATAAAGCCTTCTTAAGAGTTTGGGTGAACTGATCAATGAGAGTTTCAGCCATATTCAGATGCATTTCATGGGTTGGGCTTTTAGGAAGATTGTTCTCACAGTGTCAAAAATAAGTCTGCTTCAGACTCTTTTAGCTCTCATTCATTATTTAAGTGTATATCTTGATCCATGACTCTCAAACTTCCCCAGGGTGGGCATGGACTTGGATGAAGCTTCCCAGAGACTAGACAACAGAGTTAGTATTATATCTTTATTGTAATTCAAGAAGAGAAGCCATTACAAATAGTTGATGGTCACTGAGCTGTTTCAGGTTAATTCCAGAATGTATAGCTTCTTTGTATTCAGACCCAACCCTCTTATTTCCCTATGTATAATGGGAATCTGGCTTTTCATTTTCCATATTTACTTGCAAGTGGCAGTAGTACATTTGAAGTTTCAGCATTCCTGCTCTAGAAAGCTAGCTGCCAACAAAACACTGATATCAGTTAGAGAAAGCTACTCCCATAGTGCCAAAACATGGTTAAGCCCTAGTATTAGTTTTATACTTTTAGGCTTGCATGCAGGGTAGGAAGAAAGAGGGGTGGGTGTGGGTGTATTTCTGTGTTTGCTGTGCTATGTTTTGGAGGTCCAAATCTAATGGCATTGGCTCTTCAGCAGCTCATGACTACTGAACACAAGGGGGCAGTAGGGTGTAGACAGAGAGTTAAAGTTTTACACTACCCTCTCTTTATCACTATGCCTCCTCTTTGTCCAGGAGGTTGCTAACCTGGGATCAGCTGCTTTTCTTCCTAGGCAGATGCTCACAGAGCTCAAGTTATTTGACTTTCTTCCTTGTAGAATGTAATTAGCTAAGTACCAGGCTTTGCTTAGCCCTGCAATGTATTTCCTGTAAATAGATCCAATTTCTCTTATTGTTATAAAACATGCTTTATAATTCTTGCTCAGGTTACATTCCCGCTATCAAGGGTGCTCATGTGCACAGCCAGAAAGCTTCAACCTCCAACACTAGATCTGGCGTTATGAGCAACCTGAGCCCCTGTATCTGAACGTGAGACATTGACAGGTATCTAACACTAGCAGTCTTCAGCTGAGAAGCATAAAAGTACACATGGTACTATAGAATAATAGATATGGAGTTGTAGTAGCCTTTTGTTTACTAATCCTTAAGACATGTTAACCCTTACATAATAGTTAAAAAATGATAAAGGATTATAAATTTAATATATTGACGCAGGCTTTCATGGCCAGCATCAAGCCCAAAAGCAATAAGATTCCAGGCTAATAGGCTGTGGTCTAATTATCTGGTCTCCTAACATTTCACTAGCAACTAGGGCTGGAATCTTCAGAGATAATCTACATATATCCAACACCAGTTAAAATCTTCAGCAATCTCACCTGAAAGAACAATTAACTGTAGAGTGTTTCAAAGGCAGACCAATCAAGAATTATTTCCTTTGGAACGTCTTCAAATAAAACCAATTACAAATTCACCTGGGTGAAGAACCAATCAGAAACTGGCTTTCCAGAATTCCAGTGATATGGCCCAATTAGAGAGTAGTTCATTTACAAATACAAGAACTCAGTCAGTTCTTGCTCAGATGCCTGTGAACTGCCAAGAAATGCGTTACGGAGCAGATCGCTTTGCCTCTGAAGATGAGAGTCAGAGTTGCTGGAGAAATGTTAGGATACCAGATAATTAGACCATGGCCTACTAACCGGAAAGCTCATCACTATTATAAATTCACATTGGTATATATATATATGTGTGTGTGTGTGTGTTGATCAGAAAGGAGGCAATCCTGAATAATTTTAAGAAAAAGACCCCCACTCACCAAAGAAGTATAGACTGGAGAAAAATAATAAATAGAGACAAAAGTCCTGTGCAAGGCCCTGCTTCTTCAGCTTGTCAATTCTGGATTCCCAACCCCAGCTTAAACCAAACCTGGAGATTTCCCTATTCAATAAACTGGTGTGTGCATGTCACACTTATCTGTACTTATATACACAAATAAATGTAAACCTCATTTAGGAAGCAGATGGCACTTTGGGCATTCAAAATACACTGAGTATGTAGAATATGGGATGTGGCTATATGCAAAGATTTGCAGAGAATGAAAAATCTTTTTTGCAGAGGTTTAAAATCTTATGCAGGATTGTTTCAGTAAGGACTTTCACAGGATGTTTTGGATGGCAATTGAATGCCTATCCCACTGATACTGATTTCTATTATGCATAAATGAGGATGCCATTTTGCAAGCCACATTTCACATTTTATGTCACTGACAGGATAAGGAGTTTAACTGGGTCATAAGAACTCACAGTATGTAAAACCTGCCTCACCTGACTGTCTTCCAATCTCTTCTCTGCACTCCCAGACTTGAAAAGATTAAGAAATTTCTCTCTCTCCCTTTCTGAAGAACACAATTACTGCAGGAAAATAAATTAGGTCAACTTCTAGGTCACTACACTGAAATATTTACACATTAAAGAGATTCTTTTGGTACTCTTCAGTGATTTAACGCAGTGGTGGCGGCTTGCAGGACATGTAAGATAAACAAGCATCGTACAACAGGACGCGTAATAAGCAATTAAATTAGCCAATCTTCCCAATCAGAACTGTAAATTATTTAGATATGCTATTTTCTCCCATTCGGGGATTTAAGTTTAAACTGTTCTTCAGTTCCTGGTTTACCTTTAATTATACAGAAAGTTAACACAACACTCATATAGCTTAGTTCAGAATATTCTAGTATTAAACCAAATACATCTTAACAACAAAGGACTTTAAAATACTTTCTTGAAATTGTTATGTTTGTTTGATTGATAGGGAAATTGAGATACAAAATAAGTACTATGAACCTAAAAGGTTATTTCTTGGAAGTGAAAGCAGTAAATTAATGTAGATTCAATGTTGCATTGCAAACACAAGGGTCTCTTAATGTGTTCTTCTCCACAGGAGCATATTGTCTCAGATAATTGGCTGTGACCAGCGGCTGGCTAGTGCTGTTAATCTCGGGGAATTCAAAAGAAGGTGGATAGCAGAAGTTGAAATAAATTGGGTATTGGATTCTATTCTAATCAGGTCATTGTTGGTGGAGTCATTACTCTTCTGTTTTACTCATGGATATTATTAAGTCAGATTACCAGGCCTCCAGCAATAAAATTCTTGAGATTCATACGTGAGTTGTGTTGGGTTCACACATTTACTCTGTGTGTATATGTGTGCATGAAGAGATGGAAACCCTAAACAATCTTGCTCAGAAGCCAAACATGGCCAGGCTTGATTAGTACTTGTTTGAGAAACCACTTGGTAATCCCAGGAATGGAGGCTAGACTGTGAAGTTGAAAACCCATATCAGAAGGCAGCAATGGCAAACCATTTCCATAATGTTGCCAAGAAATCTATCTGGATGTCCCCATGTAGAAGCCAGGAGTTGAACTTGCTTTGAAAGCATCTTTATATGCTGTAATGATGTAATGGTTCTTGAGAGTGTCCTTGAGAGATAGCAGCAGCAGCAGCAGACTAGGCAATAGTCAAATAAGAGGCAACTTAACCCACAGAAACAATGGAGATGTGGCAAACATCTCAGAAGGTACCCTCCCTAGTTTCTTGGACTGTAAAAGCAATGGGGGGAGTGATGTACTGTACTTTCAGACTTGCAAGATTCTGTTATTGTAACCTCGCAATAAAGGTAGTGTTAGTACTCATGGTTGGTGCTTCTTGCCTAGACTACCTCTAAGGACTGACATGCACACATGTAACCACATACTCTTACACACATATAAATAGTCTATAGACACCCTATTAAACTTGGGGGGCCTAGATTTGGGGGTGTGATTATCTAGGAACCTTGCTGCACTCCTCCTAGCTCCTATGCACTATTTTGGTTTAACAGAATCATGTTGCCTCCATCCTGGTTGTGGCTCTAAGGAGATCAGCCCCAGGGAAACTCAAACTGAATCAAAGAAGCCACCACGGTTCTGAAGAAAAGCCCATGCAAGAATCTGGAGCCAAATGCTGTGAAAGCCCAGAAAAAAAGGAAGGGAATGTGAATAGAACATGTTTTAAAGTTAGTGGTTTGAATAATATTGATACAGTCAGATCAAATGCTGCAATCACATAGAGTGCTGAAAAACATAATAGGGTATTATTTGGAAGAGATGATGCCTAGATTGCTAAACTATTTCCTCCAATACAGTGTTCCCCATTGTGGGGCCTCAGCAGCAAGCTGACATTTCAGCAATAGGACAAAATGACATCACAACACAAGCTTCACCCCTTACCTGCGTGCCTGTAACATCTTGACGTAAGCACAAAAGGGGTAGAGTTACATCACCACACTTGTTCCTTTATTTTGCTCTTTGCCTCCTCCCGTGGATACCCCCTACCCCAGAACTGCAATGTATCTAGAGGATACCAAGTTGATGAAAGCTGCTGTAACGTTTCACCACTGAACGTGCAATAGGCTTTCCAGTCACAACCTATGGACACGTTTTTCTTTGATGATTAGAAATATTTCATATTTAAATAAATTCCTTTTAGTTATATGGCTGACAGTATTAAACACCACCTCAGGAAAGAGCTGAGTATTTCTAAATACCAGAATGTGCCATTTCACCCATAAAATCTTAGTTCTTTATCATCTACTGTTTCACTTGCAGTGTAAGTGTAAAGTGGGAGGAAAGTGGGAAGAAACATGCTTTTCTCAAATTTTACACATTTCTGTAAATAAAATGTGTGTGTACTTTATTCATCTGAATTTTTGCAAATTAGAAGCACAGTGTGTGTGTTGGGGGGGATTTAGCAAATACCTTTTTTTACATTTTCAAAATTCATAGACTATCCTGGATAACAAGCCTCCCCTACACTTATTTTTCTGAAATTTGCTGGTTTCTTTACTCCAGAATGGATAGCCGACGTCTTGCAAACTTCATCAAACTTTGCTATATAATAGAAAATATATAGGCAGTTCTGTAAAAATCAAAAACCCTTCAAGCCTTCTAGTGTCTAAATCTCTTCAACAACTTATCTGAAATTTGTCAGACTTCATCTACTCAGGGAAAGCGTCTGTGCCAGCAAATTTCATCCAATTCTGTCAAAAACTGTGAAAAATTGCAATGGGGAAATATACTGTAGAAAAGCTTGGACTTTCCAAAGCATTTCTGAAGTTCTGCTTTGATTTTAAGCCAATGTAAGTCATGAGTGAGTGGTGAGTGAATGCAAGCTGTTCCACTGGTGATCTAAACAGCATCTTGTCTTCAGGACCTATCCATGATATCGATGGATTTTATATGTGTACCATGAACAGTTGCATATCTTTCTGTTGTTGTTTTGTTTTATTTTTCTGCTTTAAATTAGACTTTCTGTTTTTAAAACTTTTGCCAGTAGCCTGTCATGAGGAATGTTTGGTGGAAAGATGAGTTGTACATTTTTAAAAACATAAATGGGTAAATAATATTTAGTTGAGACCTACATTTATTTTCAAAATTTAAAATATGAATCCTATTTACAATAATTTTTACAAGAACATAAGCTGCTGTACTGTTCATCCCACCATATAATATCTATTTATATTGGACTATGGGAACAACATTTGGGCTCAGCATCACATATATTTAGCATAACTCCATATACTTGTCAAACTTGTAAGATTGATGTTGGCCCTTCAAGGTAGTCCAGACAAGAAGCACGAAGCCTAACTATGATTAGTAGTTCTATCTTTCTTTTTCATAATTTTTATTAAAGATTTTAATTACAGTAGTAACAACAGTAGTAACAACAACAAACTAAACTCAGAAAAAGAAAAACAAACAGAAAGAAAAAGTGCAAAGAAAAAGAAAAGAAATATAAAGAAGTGGCTTCCAATCTTCATCACAAGTGAAAACAAATTTGATAACTCTTCAGCTCCTATAAGGTTACAAACAAATATCTCTTCTTCCCCTAACCCATCCGTTATCTATATGCAAATCCATAAATCATCAACTTTTCAGTCCTGGTGTCAGTAAAAAGTCTGTAAAGGGTTACCAGCACTTTATAAAAACATACCTTATTTTAACCTTGATCAAACAAACCAACTCTATATTCCTTCCTTTTACTTCTAACAGTCTTGATCTTTAATTTATTCAGATGTTGTTGTAGGATTTGGTCTCTCTGCAGAGGCTTCTTCGAGGCTTTAACAAACCTCTTTTGTAAATCCAGTAAAAAGTCATTATCCAGATCATTGTCTTGGTTTGTCATTTGTATTTCCACTTCAACTGCCTTCTCTATCTTGTAATCCACACTTTTTATTATCCAATATTGCTGGTTCTAGTATTTCTGCATCAGATTTAATATCTTTTGGACATAGCCTATCCATAGAAGCAGACATCATTGCTGACATTTCTGATATTGTAGTCACTACTGTCTGGCCCCATTCTTCGAAAATCTCCTGAAATATTTCTAATGTTATAGTGTTTTGTGTCATTTTGTAAATCCCCAGATTAACTGAAATCCAAATGCATTTACATTTTTTTTTCCTTTTTCGTTTTCTGCCTGGAATCTTTTGTCCCCTCTAGTGTCCAATTTCTGAAATCATAAAGTCTGCAATTTCTGTTTTGAATTAAAATAGACAAAACATTCTGCTTACCATGAAATGCTGTTTATTTTATTTAATTATTTCCAAAATCTTATAGTAAAAGTCTCAATGTTCCAAAGTTGTCTGGACCCTTAATTCATGTATAACTTCTTAGATCAAAATCTTATTTAGCTTCTGCCATTTATTTCCAATTCTTTAAATTCTTAAATTTATAGTTAATTTTTGTTTTGTTCCAGAAGAAAGGCACACTCACCAGGTGGCTTTTCAAACTTCTTGTTCCAACGATCTCTAATAGCCTTAGAGTAGTAAATAAGCAATTTCCGAATGTGATTAGAAAGTAAGGTTTGTGAACTCAGTGTCCTTTGAAAATCTCTGCTGCCACTGTGAGTTTGATGGCTGATCCCTTTGTCTTCCTGCAGCCTCCTCACAAGGAGTAGTCATCCGGAGCATAAGTGGATGATCTCCCATCCTCTCCTTATCCAGAGAGGTTCCGAAGAACCGGTCTACTTGCCGGTTCTGCAGTCTTTGCCACGGTCATTGTCTTTGTCGGAGACGTGTTTAGTTCACCATGCCTCCACCAGAAGTTGATTACTAGTTCTATCTTTATTGTAAGGTTGCATTAACAGAATCTTGCAAGTCTGAAAGTACCCCTCCCTCCCTTCGCTTTTACTTTCCCAAAAACTAGGGAGTGTCCCTTCTGAGACGCTTTTGCCACCGGTCTTCTTTTGGACTCAAATTTCATTTATCAGACTGTTGTCAAGGCTGCAGATCGTCCTCCTTTCTCACAAGGTCATTCCCACATACCATTTCAATGTGAGTGCATAGACTTCCATACATCAGAAAAGGTTCTTGCTATGTATACTTCCCAGATTACCATTATTTCTAATTTTTCTTCTTTTTTCCCACAGTTAGACAAACTAGATAGTTGTTAACACAGATTTCAAGTTGGAACCATAAACATCACCATTTGTTGAAATTTTGTATATTAGATTTTCAAGGGAAGAATGAAAAAAAAAATGTTAAGAGAAGGGAACAGTTCTTGAGATGTCTGCTTAAAATGACATGCTAATCAATAATAAGCCTGAAGGCAAGTAATCAGAAGCATTTCTCTCTCTCACCCTCCCCCCATTGGTTTTTACATTGGATAAATGTAATAATATTATTATATAAATATAAATATATAAATATAAATATATAAAAATAAATAAATATTGGATAAATATATTGGATAAATAAATATATTTTTAGCTTTGTTGTATGCCAGCCAGAGTCACTTGTTTGTGAGATGGGCAGCCATATAAATATGATGAATAAATAAATACTGCTGACTTACCACAGTGGTAACATGGCCGTTTGGTTATCTGCTTCTCAGATTTCTGACCAGAGACATAAACTTTCAGGAAAGTTAAAGCTGTGCAGGGCCATACAGAGAACAGCCAATCCAGAGCTTCAGAAAATGGTGCAGTAACTCCAAGTTGTTCCAGATGTAACTCAATCCTACTTGATGCCCAGATCCAGAGCAACATTCAGAAAAAAAAGATATCCATTTTCTTACTAACTAGCATGGGAAAATACAACTGGCTGCAACTTCTATGTATTTATTGTATTTTTATAGCATCACAATTCTTAATGACCCCCAGTGGTTTAGATCATAAAAACAAGACATAAACATACATCAACAGTATGATAAAATAATGTGAGAAAATCAAATGCAACAAGTGCAAATAAACAGAGTCGTGACAACCTCCTCAAATGTCACCCAGAACAATTCAATCTGAAGTAGTTTTTGGAAGGCCAGCAAAAAGGCTAGCCTAACCCCAAGAGAATGATCATTCCAAAATGTGAGGGCTGCATCTGAGAAATATTGTCTGCAGGCCCTTACTCCATCTCACAGGCCTTGGAATTGCCAGCAAATATTAATGTATATTTTGGAAGGGTTGGGCAGGAAACTTTTGCATAGAGAAAGCAGTACTGTAGGTACTACAGTACTAGGTATCAAGCCATGTTTACAATTGGCACATTGAATTATACTATTGATAATCAGTGCAAAGTTTGCAAAACGGGTGGTACATGGTTATGGCAACACCAATTTGCCAATATGCAAGCTGGTGTATTTGAGACCAACTGCTTTTCCAGGTGGTCTTCAAAGGCAACTCCATGTAGAGCTAGTGACAGAGTCTTTGTTGGCAGGACCTCCCACTACCAATAGGGCCACAACTGGTGCACCAGTTGGAGCTGGCCAAAGTGCCCTGACCAAGATCTTCACCTGTTTCTACCTGTCTAGTAGCCATGAATCCAGGAACCACTAACCATTTCTTTCATGGGAGGGCCATCCCATCCAGAGTTATGACTGCTACAAAGAGGGAACCTTCCAAGAAACAACACCATTTGGTCTGGGTTCAACATCAGCCTTTTTCATCCCTTTTGTTTAGTTTTAAGTTCGAGGACATGAAATTTACAGTCACTATACTGTAGCACCACAGAGTTTCCAAGAGGATGAAGTCTGTCCATTTTTTAAAAAATGTAAATTTATCATTTGTTTTAAAAGTGAAATGATTATGCCTGTTTATTTTTAGGGACAATTAGATGACTTTGCAGGCATGAGAGCCCTTTCTGAGGTATAATAAATTTATTTTTACAATTTGGGAGAACAATATTGACCATTATATCAAGTAGATGTGCAACTACTGTGGCACTTTTTTTGTGGGAGTGGGGTGGAAATAGCAATGATCATTGCTGCTTTACAAAAGCAACTTTCAGGACATCTGACAACCCACTTTGACAAAATTTGACATGAGCCATCTAAACTTCAATCAGGATAAAGATACAGTCACTGAAATTAAGCCATTTACATGCATCTAAATTGGTGTTGGACACTGGCCCTGGATATCTAGGATTTTAATTCCTGTTTTACTCACTGAATATTTTGAAAGTCTTCACACAATAAAAAGCCTGTTATAGCACAGACTATACAGAAGGTTTTGTACAGAAATCATCAAGATTAGGTGATCAGAGAAAAAGGCATTCTTATTCCATCTTTTTTGTTTCTTTGTTTGAAGTCTCAGTGGGCTGATTTTAACCTGGAGGTTTTAAATAGTTGAATTTAAGTCACTAAATGATCCTGAGCAATTTTCACTGAACCATAGGAAGAATTTACATATTGAAAATGTAACCAGTGATTTGTTTTTTTCCCCACTCTAACCTCATTATTTTTTTATATTTCAAACCTCCAAGTATCTTAATATTCTGCCATGATGAATTTCAGTCTCTAATTACTGCCTCTGAAATGTCTTTTTGTACCAAATCAGTAACCCTTGTACAGCTAGTGGGTCATATTTGAATCAGGAAGTTCATTTTTAGAATGAAATTCTATTTATCTAACTATACTACGCATGCTTTCTACAGCAAACTAAAGGATGGTTCACACAGCAAAATTGATCCTATGTGATTTTTTTCAAACATTTCTTAGACTCTGATGGCATATTTTGGGAGACTATGTAACAACCACCCACCCCATACAATGCAAATTTACTTCTTTGTATGAACAGGAACAACCTTGAAAAGGACCCAGGTGCTAATTCAAAATGTAGTACAATGGCTATATACCCTTTAAAAAAAATCATTTGAAATCTTGTGAGGTTTTCAAATTTCATGTGATTTTGGTGATCTCATCTTTAATATCTAGTGCATGTCCCATGAGGCATGTCATTTAATTTTTTAAATAATAATAACAGTAATAGAAGTAGAATTAATGTGTTTCAGTTGCAGAGTTGCAGATAATAATATGAGAACATTCCAGCGGGGTAAAGAAATAAGAAGTATTTAACAGAATGTACAGTCTGGCAACACAAACATAGAAGATATTAATTTTCAAAGTCTACCCAAAAATATTTAAGACACAAGGCCTTAGTAAATTTTTCTGTGTACAGAGGCATAGAGGAATGAATAGGAACTGGGCTGCAGTGATACATAGTTTTGCACGGAGTAATGACCTGGTGGTTTATGTCTTAATATTAGAAGAAAAACTTTTGAAAAAGTATAAATTACTCATGGAAGGTAATTTTTAAATATTTTTATTATTAAATTATTACTAACCTTATTTTCTACTATTATGCTTATATAAGTAGAGCAATTTATAATAAAACAAAAACAAAAATTATACCATACATATAACGCACTCACCCTTATTCCTGTTAAGGATGTGCAAATATTCTATCTGAAGGCAATTTAATCAGCCTGAATTAAATTGACTTTCTGAATTAAGGAATATAATTAATTTGGAATATTAAATTGCATTGGATGCCTCTGAAAGGGAGTTAATAATCTACCAGGATTTTGTTCATATGCAATTCCATTTTTTAATTAATTCAGTGATCCAAATCAGATTGATTCAGTTCAACATTTTGACTGAGAAAGCTGAATGAAACTGACTTGATTTTCTACATTAATTTAAATTTGAATTGATGTGTATAGGACTAATTCCTATGAGTAAAAAAAGTAACTGAGATAAGCTAGTTAAAAATGCAGTTTCCATGTTAAATATACATACATAAAACCTCTGGAATTATAGCCATAATCCCCTTATAATTCTTCAGCCATACCTGAATCCTATTAATTGTTTGTAGTTCAGAGAATGGAGTTCTCTTATTTATTATGGCAGGAAAGTAACAAGAGAAGACCGAATGCCTCATTCATCCAGCTATGTATCCCGGAGATCCCGAGATTCTGAAAATTTCTTGAATTACAGCTCTCGCCATCCCTCTTATTAGCTATGTTAGCTGGGGCTGCTGGGATTTGTAGTTCAGCAGCATATACAGGACCATCAGATCCCAATCATTGATTAAGAATGTCTTGCTGCAGTTTTCATGTTAATTCCTTATTAATATTTTCTGTCTCAGTGTTCTTTACAAGAGTTCCTCCTTCTGTAACAGGTTTTACAAAAATATTCTCCTGATTTGAATGCTAATGTTTAGAGCATGATTAAAGATGAAATTCTACTTTTACGCTCCCCAGCTGTGAAATAAGTTCAATTAGTTCACCTTATTGTTGCTAATATGTCCCTTCGCCAATGTTGCTATGGCAATTTGACTAATTAACATGGTGGTGATGCCAAGGTTGTTCTTTCTGAATTCCACTGGCCTGGCCTTCCCCAGTTCAGCTCTGTTGGACATCTATATTCCAGAATTCCCAGCCAACATGACCATCTCAAGAAGATACCAAGTCAAATAAGTTGATTTAGTAAGGGAGAATACAAACACACACACACACAACTAACTTCAAATAAGTTATATAACTAATTCACCCAGTTGCTTTATGATGTTCATATGTGTTTCTATTTTGACAGTTAAAGATTATGTATAATGGTGGAGCCAATTAGAATTGAGCAAGTACAAACAAAAGGGGAACTCCATACTTAGAACAGGCCCACTGAAATAAGTGTGAATCTTAACTGATTCTGTCGAGTTGGATGGACCTCCTTTAAGTAAGACTGTCTGGCATTCAAAGAGATTCAGCACCCTCACTGAGTAAAATTACACTTAAGATGTAGAATCTGAGGAAATCAGATTTTAACCAACTGAAGGCCTCCACAGATGCCCAAAGGTACCCTCATATACAAAGGATGAGCGGAATGTTGATGGAGGGGGTAAAGCTAGAACCTTGCTTTTTCTCCTCCTGTTTGGAGTTAGCATTCATTAATAATCCCCAAGGAGGGCAACAGTGTAATCGTAATTATATAATAATTATAACCTGGCAGAAGGCCTGGTTACTTGAGGGACCACCTGTCTCCCATAACATCTGCCCAGCCAATTCAATCTGGTAGGGTTGGCATGCTCTAGGTTCCTTTGATTAAACAATGCCATTTATTGAGACCCCAGAAGTCCGCCTTCTGTATAGAACCCTGCCCTCTGCAATGAGGTTTCCCTGAGATCTGGATGCCCCCCCACCCCCACTGATGTTTTGAAGGCCCTTGAAGACCTGGCTTTTCGCACAGGCCTTTGGCAAGAGAGAATGAAGCCCCTACCCTTTGGATTGTGTGGGTTCATTTTTATTGTTGTTCCTATCCAGTTTATTCATTTTTGTCTATTATTGTATTTTTTCTTGGTTTTTTTAATGTTTTTATTTCTGAACTGCCCAGAGTTGTTGGGAAACATTTAAATTTAAATAAATAAGCCCTTTACCATAAAGATGCCAGGTACAGATAATAAGTGGAATAAAATCCCAAATCCCATATTTATAAGCTAAATTGATATTTCTTTGCCTTCTATATAATTGATGTATGAGATTTGTTATCACAGTGTGGAGGATGATCCTGGTTTAGGTAGCTTTTAATATTCCTAAAGGAGAAGCATATCAGTAGTGAACATTCCCAACAATAGCTATATGGAATATTTGTGTTTGGATATATGTTGCCTTTATATTCATAAACTCCCAGTGCCCCCTGGGAATACAGTGTTAGATATAGAAAGCTGGACTAAGTGTGGGTACAACAACTTTGTTTAAGTAAGTTGATCAGATGTTTAGGCTTAAGTCTATGCACTTTTACTGTGCAGCTGGAAATGCAGTTCTCAGCTCAAAACTTGCATGCAAACATGCGTATTTTAGAAAAAAGGCATACATTTTAAATGTGATTTTGTGTCTTTTCTTTCATTTCAGAAAAGCAGAAGGAACAGACTTACGACTCGACACAAGCAAAACTAACGTTGGCCAGAAATGGATTAATCATTGCTGCTAAAAAGAGCTATTATTGATCTACAATGGCTCTTCTTAAATTCTGGGCGGGCGGGGGGGGATGTAATTGTATCCTATAGTCACTAGGTTTTATAGAAACTGAATAAATAGCAAAAATAGGAAATAATTTATGTAATCTCTGCAAAATGGAGAGATTAATATATAAAGAACCAAACAAATATGATAGCAAATATTTAATAGATTAGAAATGCAAGTTAATTTTTGTGGAGAAAACTCAAAAATAAATTGTGCACTAGTCCATTTTAGATCACAACTGCAGACTTTAAACATGGATATCATTCAAGTAATGAATGATTTATTAGAATGGATACAAAAATACCAATTCTTTTTCCTGCATAAAAAACTAAAGTTAAGGTTATCATACTGAACAAGGAAAGCACACACAAAAATCCTGTCTTCATTTCTTATTCATTTGACCAATATATTGAATGTTAACTTTTAATGAAAGTGGCACAATTTATAAGCTTTGATTCATCTTTGGTATTTTTTCTAAGCCTACAAAGATTATTTCTTATAATGGACAGAGCAATCCAAAATGAAGCTGAAGAAGACCTCCATGGATTAAGTTTATACTTTTAGGTGACATGCAAATCTAGAATTTTAATTCATATATTATTTTTGGAATTTAATTTAAAATGGGTTTTACTTCCCTTCATTCTGTTGTAATTTTCATCAGACAGACAGACAGACAGACATATCATTCTATTCCCTTTCAAGGTAAGCAATGTTATTGAAGCTCAGAAAAAGAATAAGAAGTAGTAGAGTAAGACACAAAAGAAATTAAAGGCAGAGGATAAAAGAAAATGATAATCTAGCTACATCTACTTCCCACTTACACTAGACCTTGCCACAACTTTCTGCCCTTGCAAGCAATTCCATGCTCCACCAGATCTATACATTAAATTATATATTACCTTTTGCTTTTTAAACTTCTCAGCTCTCTCTTTTTGGGGATCTCGTGAACTCCATCCAATCACAACATCTTTTATCTTTCTTTCCTCTTAGCACATTCATTCTTCCTGCATATAATTGTTTGCTGTCCAATCTTCCTTCCTTCCCTCTATATAATCTATCTATCCCAGGTTATTTATTTCATACTGATCACTTATTTTTCTACTAATCCATGTTCCTTCATCATTCATTCATTCATTCAAGGTTTTATCTCTTCTTGCTTTACCACACATACTTTTTAAATAATCTCTTCCCACTGCATTTAACTTATGTTTCTCCTGAAAATCCAGTTCTCACTTCTGTGTAACAATGTGGGTAGAAGCATTCTCATACACACCATTTTTGTTTTTTTTTTTACGAACATTCATTTTTTATAAAAGACCAGAAACTACTTACTACCCTTTACCAGCATGTTTACATCATAAAGTGTCTCTATCTATTTTTCCATCTTTAGTAAACTTTCAAACAAAATACTGCAATTGCAAGTTGTACATATTCCTTAATAGGTATATTGCAATCATTTACCTCATTTCCCCATCAACTACTTTCAGCTTCATTAATTTTCAGACTAGTACTCCTAATGCAACATACTGTCTATCTAACATTCCCTGCAAATCATTTAGATTCTCAGCCAATAACATAGCATAGTCTGCATGCAAAAGCAAATGAATATTCTTGTCCCCAACGAACCCATTTCTATCATTGCCATAAGCATTGCTTAGACAGTTATCCATAATTACGTTAAACAATCAAGAATGCATCTCACATCCTTGTCTTTATTCTTTGCTTAATGTTGAACCATTAACTAACCATCTTACATTGTTTAATAATTAACAGATGTTAAAATGTGTAAGTAGGCTTTGCTTTTAATCTAGTCCCAAAAGGATTCTTGGAAAGTCTTTGTAGGGACATGAGATGTTTCACACAGAATGGTATCAATGGAAGACTTGATACACAAGCATACTTTTATTTAAACTGATTCATTTTTGTAGTATTTTTAGTATTTTGGCTTCAGATGATTTAGTGTATTAAGGGTAAGTAGTATTTTTTTTTTTTGAATTGGTCTCTGAAGTTCATAGATAGTCTAATTTTGAAGTCACTTAGAAAAGCTGTATTTTGGGGGAAAGAATTGAGAAGAAATAATTTGTTTCTATGTTAAAGAGCTGTATAAGGTCTAATAAATTCTAAATTTCTTGTTACGTCCACCTAATTCTAGAGAATGTTTTCATCTAGTTTGAGAAAATACTGTATACTTGTACATTGATTTCTCTATTGTTTTTATAAAAAAAAAGTTGAGTGTGCATCTTTAAAGAAGACCCCAAACAATGTGATTTGGCTCATTTAAGATTCCCAATTCATTGCCTCCCAAGTATGTTATTTAAATCCACATTCAATGCTTTTAAAAGAACTGGGCTATTTATTTTCCATTTCCTGCTTGGGGTAGGGGAGGAGGGGAGAAATACAGCCAGTTAGACACAGGTAGAAAGAAAAGGAAGCTAGAAGGAAACAAGGGAGTAAAGCTTAGATCAGGTGTTTCTTTGTCATGCCATTAAAAGTAAAGAAAAGTCCATGATTGGAACAGACAGAGTTTAAAATTAATTTTCTCCACCAACAATGAAAAGACTAAATAAGCTAATGCATTGACCTGTCCCAGCTCTGTTGTCTTGGAGATCATGGCTTCAGTTACACAGAGGCAGGAAACACATCATGGTTTCCTTAACTTTCTCCATTTCTACTGTAACACTTCAAATCAATTTTACAAATATCATGAGCGTGGAGTTCTGTCAGTACAGAGGTCAGCTAGGGTAGCAGAATCACCCATGCTGAGATTCATGAATTGTGCCAAATATAAATAGAAGTACAGATCATTCAGTATTGTACAGCAGAGTTCATTTTTAAAATTTCATTTTCAATTTTATTTAAATGCTTAAAGTAACAGTAAATTAATTGGACCATTGAAACATTTGCACACAGAAAGAGCACTGAAAAGTCTGAATGTGTTTTTTCTGCAAAGATCAAAGAAAGAGCTGACACTGATGAAGAAAAATCTTGCCTTCTCTCTTTTATATTCTGCCTCTCACACAATGACATGATTGGATAGCTGTATGTGTGGGCAAATTGGTAGATTTTAGTTTTGCTCAATTTCTCATTTCCAGATAGGTGGGTCCAATTTAAAATCCAAAGAAACTTCATGTAAATATTCATACACATGTTCTAGAGAAATTCTAATAAATATTTGTGTACCAATAGAAAAGAATATATGTTGCTCAGGGTTGAACTATAGACTCCTTGGGGTTCTCTGAGCTTGGTTGTTTTCTTGTAGATGTCTCATTACCCGACTAGCTAACATCTTCAGTTCAGTGTACTAGTCAGGTAATGAAACATCTACAAGAAAACAACCAAGCTCAGAGAACCCCAAGGACTCTAAATATCTGTGTTTATTTTTTCCCTATATATTCATACTTTTTAGAAGGAAGTTTCCTAATATGTTTGGGCCCATGTTTCTCATGGTATGGTATGGTATGGTATGGTATGGTATGGTATGGTATGGTATGGTATGGTATGGTATGGTATGGTATGGTATGGTATATTAGGGAAATGTATATGAAATTTATTTTATAGCTTTTGTCGTGAACTTCCCTGAAATAGTCTAAAAACTTGGAAAAATGCATTTTAGTTCATGTGATTGTATAATTTCAAAAAGAATGAACTGAGTTTGCAAAAGAATGCCTATTTAACAATGTTAGAATGTTAAGCTCGTTTTAGTAAAAATATTTATTTTGGCACAATTCACAGTGCTGATTTCTCTCTTTTCCATCCCTCTATGAACTCATCATATCTGCTGCAACTAGGAGGAAAGGAATGAAATGAATGAGCAGTAAAAGAAATGAATAAGCAATAAAAAAGGATGTTGCTTTTTAACATAAGCGTTGATTTCAGTTGCTGTGTTACAGAAGTTATGTATCAGAGGATATGCAGATTAATGATCTGTCATACCTACTATAGAATTATTTGAAATAATAATGGATTTTAAAAACCAGATGGCTGTGTTTAACTAACATGACCATGTAATTCATGAATGATAGTAGGTTTAAGATTTTTTTAAAAAATTCTTAGCCTTCCCTGACCTAATGTCATCCAGATTTTTTGAGACTATAAGCTCTCTGATTTCTGCATCCATAGTAGAATTAGAATTTATAATGTATACTTTTATTTATTAGATTGATAACCCATCTTATCCCATCCCATTTTATCTCGACAACACTCTAAATGACTTATGACAGATAACAGTACAAATTATAAAGCTTATACTAAAAACAATATGAGAAAAATCAGGGTAAAATTAAAATTAGTATCTTTAAATTGATTCATTACAAATAAAAAGCATGGTGTTATCCTTCAGAATAGTGGTAAAGTTAGGCCCAAATGCATCATGTTGTAAAGTATAGAAGGCCCTTTCCTTACCCAGATAGCTGAGTTTGTGGTAACGTGGACATCTTCAAACAGACCTCTTCTGTGGATCTAAATAACCAGGCAGATTCACCGCAGGAGAGGCAGCCCCTCAGGCAGTCAAGCTCTAAGCCATTTAGGGCTTTAAACCTCAACACCGACACTTAAGATGTGGCTGGTGAGCAGTTGGAAGTCCATGTATATCTTTCAGGACTGGCACTGTATCATCTCTGTACCTTGCATTGGTTAACAGAGTAGCCACCATATTTTGTATCAGTTGCAATGCAGCACTTGAGGCAGAGTTAGAGTTCCAGTGTATCTAAAGGCTATCAAGTTGGGGGAAAGGTACTTTAGATGATGTTTCAAGCAATACAATTCTCAGAGTTTCTGTATGTATGTATATATGCATGTATGTATTTACATCTAGATCTATACCTGCATGCATCACACACACACACACACACACACAGTACAAATGTATATTGTAGAGAAATGCACACTTTAGCCACCACACTCTACCCTAATAAGCACTGTGGCTCAGATTCAGAAATATCTGCACTTAGATTTGTACCTGAATGGTAGTCGTATTTTTCCCTTTCAGTTTTAAAACCTGCCCTACATCAAATGCAATGGGAATGGCAATTTCCAAAGCTTGAAATATCATTCTGTTTGATGATGTTTATGCCTGTCTTGCAGCTTTACCCAGTCAAGCTCTTTAAAAAAGAGAGAGAGAGAGAGAGAGAGAGAAAGACGATGTTACCCGCAATGTCCTTACTTATATACTAAGTGACAATGCATGCTGCAAACTCTGCATTTAAAATCTATTTTGTTATCTGTGAAGTCTATGGGAGTTTTGCCATTGCCCTGGGGAGTAATCAAATTGTTTAGGGCCATATGTACCAAAGCTACAAACATATTTGAATACGGTTCCCATAGAGATGTAATTTCTGAAATGTCTCTTCTACATTGTACTAAGTAAATGCATCCATTTCTTGACAAAGACAACGGCAACGTTCCAATGTTTTTCTCCATCTCTTGGAGCAGAGATAGCCAAAGCATATGAGCAGGTTTTCAGAAAAAAAAAAAAGCACACTTCATCTGCAAGACTCTGCTCTGAAAAGGAAGCTGGTGAGAATTCAGTGGCCTAGTTTATAGACTTACGTTTCTCTCCATTTGGCACCCAGTTTATTTAATGGAGTGATTGCTGAGACTTCAAGTCCCAAAGGCCGAGAACCATTGATCCACAGCATAGATTCTTATAAAATGACAATTTTCAAGAAATAGTGTTTAATATTCATTTATCTTATTTTATTTTATTTTCATTGACTTGTTAGGGCTACCCACCCAGCAGACTCTGGTGGCTTACAAAATCTAATGCAAAGTTCCGAACAATTAAAACTTAGGCCAGTGTTGTCCAAACTTGGCCACTTTAAGATGAGTGGACTTCAACTCCCAGAATTCCCCAGCCAGCATGGCTGGCTGGGGAATTCTGGGAATTGAAGTCCACTCATCTTAAAGTGGCCAAGTTTGGACAACACTGACTTAGGCAAAACAAGAGAGCCTGGACAAAATCAGCTGCTATAAAACATGATGCCCCCCCCAACACGCTAGCCCCTTTCAAATATTCACTTTAAAGAGTAATATTTATTTATGTAATGATTTTAATAACCCTTTCGGTTTTAAAACCTGCCCTACATCAAATGCAACAGGAATGGCAATTTCCAAAGCCTGAAATATCATTCAGCCCCAGTCTTGAAGGACTCTGGGTGATGTACAAATGCAAAAGCCATATCCATAAAACAAAAATATAAAATTTGTGCTAACTTTATTAGAACGTCAGCCCTTCTAGATAGGCCAGGTCAAAAAACAGGAACCGCTGGTATTTCACAAGTGCTCTCTATTTTTTTTAGGACATTTTAACAGAATCTTGAAAGCCTGGCAGAATATCTCATCACTATCACTTATACCTAACAAAATTAAGGTGGGGTTATTCTGACTTCCTTTCTTATGCTGTCTTCTTTTCAAGACCTGAATAATCTTTTAGGAAACTATAATCTATCACAAAGAGGCACCACCACTCAATTACTCATTGGGCCCAAAAGCAGGCTGAATTTCCAGAAGGTTGTAGGGTTGGGGAGAGCGTTCAAAGTGTTGAGGCCTGCCCCTGGATTCAGTACATTTTCTTTTCTACAATTCAGTGCTAATGTTTGTGGGGGCTCTGGGGGCTGCAACAAAAAATATGGAGAGAAAATATACACAACCCTGGGAATACAAATGGCATACCTCTGATTCGTATCATGAGCATTTGGTCCAAGTAAATAGCATTTATATTTTTTTCAAATGTAATCACATCTAGCCAAGTACGAATTACATGAGAGCGCTTGCTTTTGCCCAAAATACAGTAATGAGAAAAAAAGGAAAGGTACATGGTTCTAAAAGTTTATATCATATATTATCATTTCCAAGAACCACAGGCCCCAGAAAGAAAAATGCTTTCAAAAACAGAAACTGATTGTCCATAAGGAAATAAATTATTAGCAGCCACCAACAGAAGGTCTAAATGTACAGGAGCATCCTTGAAGATACCACAGAAATTGTAGGCCCCAGAAAAAGGAGATTTGAAAACAAAGGATTAGAAGGAGTGCTCAGACGTATGTTATAAAATATGGTAATCGTGGCATTGCAATCCAAGCCCTGCCCCATTTGTACGTGTATTGATGCACGCAGATACAAAGGAGCAGGGATTCAGTCACAGTGCTGTGACTACCTACTTGTGGACACTGCTGTCAAGGTGAAGTGAACCTTTTCTTTTGTGTATTTCCTAATATATCTGGGTTTTGCTTCAAATATAATAAATGCTTTTCAGCACTCATTGGTAGGGGGGCTAAGGGAGTACTCTGCTTATTAATCTTTACTCCTTTTCTGGACAATACAGCTGTACCCCCTTTTTAATGTTAGTATTAGAGGAAGTTCAGAACAATGACAAAGCAACAACACGAGAGCACTGTTTTAGACTTCAGCTGTTTTCAAACACTTCTGCTTTTATAATGCAGTGGTCATTGATTTGAGACAGGAATGGTGACAGACCAAGGCAGGATGGAAGACAGTTCCCGTACTTGTGGTATTGCAAAAGTTGTGGTCCACTGGATTTCCTTGAGCAGTTTGCACTGAAATTGATGAGTGCACAAAAGGGATAGGTGTATTGTAATTTGAAATGATTACCTGTGCAGTAGCTGCTGACCAGGTATTATTGACCTCTGAGATTTGTGTGCTCATTGCAGACACAGATCATAAGAAGAACTAGTCTTCACCGGGGCCTCTTCATTTAAATATTTACCAGCACTCTCAGCTGCTCTAGGTTGCCTACCATCTGGCTTTCAGCTCTCAGTGCTCAGGGCCTCCAGGTGAGGGTTCAATCAGCATCTTCTACTGCATTTCACAGCTGCCACTGTTCATCCCACTCCTGCTGCCCAAGTCTTGTTGCTGCCTTTCTGCTGGCAGATCTTCTTCAGCTCTTTCTTTTTATAGTCTTTGTTCTTTCAGCTGCTTCAGCCATACTCTGCTGCAGCCAAGCTGTTTTTAAAGGGCCATCTCTTCCAATTTTCAAAGACAAAGCTGTTAAAGGTAAAAGGGGGAAGGAGTGGAACACATCTTTCTACCATCACACATCATTCTTTCCACCCCAAAATTGTTCTGTTTGAGTAATCTGTCGGGTACCTTCAAAACATTTATATTTATTTCATTTACATTTAAAGATAGTGAAAATAAAATATATTTGATTTGATACTCCCCAGTCATGTATTTATTCAATTCCCCCTTTTTTCACATTGAATACTACAATTTGATAACAATTGTGGGATAACTCTGGGACTAGACTTAAAGACCTGGGGTTACACGGGGGCCTCAAGTTTACACTTCTCTGTGGTAGACAATATTCTCTAAAATATGGATGAAGGCTGCCATCTTTCTCTGGTAGAGCATGTCTTGCATGAATATCAGGAAGTGGACATTCAAGTGAAATGTGAATTTCTGCTTCACATGCAGTTGCAAAGACAGAACAATTTTTACCACAAAACCTTATAGATGTGGCTATGAATTGTTAAGTATGGCTATGCACACAGTGAGGCCTTCTCTTCTTTGGAAATCATTGTGGATTAGATGAAATCCATTTTCACCATGGGTCATGCCCTCAACTCTGCAAACTCTGTGTGATAGGTGGAGTTACTCAAGCAAAGCCATCACTAGGGTTTATTTATCAGCATACCTATGGCAAACCAACAGAGCATCTCTCTGATTTTCTGATTACAAAGGTTGGAATAATTCATTCAGTGAATATTTAAATTCACATTTGCCCAGACTCATCTCAGTGGGCAGCATAAAATATCTGTCAATGAATGAATGAGCAAGGAAGCTCTTTCCTAGAATATTTAAAAATATATATTTATAAATATTTATAAATCTATACATGTATACATATATAAATATTTATATCAAATATTCCCTAGAATATTTATATCCATTATATCTGCCCACCCCACTCAGTCCGGCAGAAGGGACATGTTGCGGACCCCACCAGTCAAGGAATTTCGACTGGCGAGGTCTAGAAAGAAGGCCTTTTCTGCTGTGGCTCCCACTCTGTGGAACAACTTACCACCTGAGGTGCGGTGCGCCCCCACTTGCATGGCCTTCAGGAAGAGTGAAATCTTGGCTATGCCATATGACCTGGGGGTCTGATGGGGGCTCACATTGTTGGAACTGGCTCATGGGGTAATTGATTCTGCCTCCCCATCTTGAATTTTATAGTCTTTTTATGTATATAGTCTTTTTAGATAGTATGATTTATTTTTTGGCTAATGTAATGTGAATATTTATATTTTTTACTGTTTTTGATGTTTGATTTTAATTGTGAGCCACCCAGAGTCACCCTCGAGGGAGATGGGTGGCATATAAATTTAATAAATAAATAAATAAATAAAATATTTGCCTGTGCAGTCACCAGGAGTTGAACTGACTCAATGGCATCTAACTGATATGCAAACTGCAATGTCGCTCCAAACTGGTATCTGCAGCTTTTTTAGTTTTGTGACATTGCTTATAACTCAGAACATAGGTACAAAGGACATTTCCCCTCTAGTACCTTAGGACATTTTTATAGCATCACCTAGCCATTTTTAAAAGGATGTAAAGGCTGTCTTCATTACTGTGGTTTTGGCAAAATGGTGGATAGATAATTTTAGAATATGCTACAAATTGTTAGTAGGGAAATTATCTAAGCTATGTACAGAAGCTGCTTAGAGGCGCATACAAATACTGGTAAGTAAATAAATCAGTAAATAATAAGAAATTGTGTATCAAAATAAGTGTATTGGAGAAAAATGTGGATAAAATTCCAGAAGCAGATTGCAAGAAAGAGTACATACAAAGGGGCATGTTTTTATGCTGATATATTTTTTTTAAAAACAGCACATTGAAATAAAAATTGGACAAAACTAACTTAAAGTTGCAGAAATGGAAACTTGACCTAATCAGACTTGATTAAATCGTCCCAAATTCATTTTGTGATTACTGGGAGAATTGAAGGAGTGGGATAGTTTTAGTTTTCCAATTACTGAATGCATGTTTGTTACCTAAACCTTACATTTATACAGGTAGTCCTCGCTTAGTGACCACAACTGGGACTGGCAACTCTGTCACTAGGCACTGTGGTCACTAAGCAGAAAATCACATGACTGTGATGGGCTTACAACGTCATTTCCCATTTGGTCATTGATGTAAGGTTTGCCCCGTTCAACAAAGAAACTCCCATGACACGTGTGGTTCACAAAAGAGGTTTACTCATGCGTAACGTAGCGGTCACAAGCAAAGCCAGGACTGGCTTGGTACATTTGCATCACTCGTTATATTCCCCCCTTCCCGCGCTTTTTTCGCCCTGCGATTGCGTTACCGCTGCGGATTATCGGCCCCCCAATAATCCCCCTTAATTGTCCATGATGGCAGGTTCGGCCAGGGTCCATTGTCCTTGACTGGCAGTCCCCACCAGCGTGGGTTGGTCCCCCCCCCGTTACGTGCAAGCCCGAGGGTTCTGCGTTGCGTGGCGATCTTGTTTCGCTGCCTACAGCCCCGTTCATTGTTGGCTCGCGCCGTTATCAGTGTGGAGTTAAAACTTCCGCTGCGGTTTTCCTGTTTGGCTGGGCGCAGGTGGCCCATTAATTAGCGGCGCTTTCAGTTCCTCTTTCCCTCAGCTAGCTACCGCCGGTGGAGTTCGTGCGGTGCGGCTGCAAGCTTCCCCGAAGCGCCGTGCCGGCCGAACCTGACAATTGAGTCATCACTGTTAAGTGAGACAGATTTGCAATTTTACTTCCCTGTTCTCCATTAACTCTGCTTGTTGGAAGCCAGTTGTGAAGCACACAAACAGCAATCATGTGACCATGGGATACTGTGATGGTCATAAATGTGAGAAGTGGTCACAAAACTGGGGTTTTTTTACACTGTCACCACTTTGAACGGTAGCTAAATGAGGCAGTTGGTAAGCAAGGACTACCTGTACCTTCTATTGTGTTTGAATCTATGGACAAATAATTCAACTAATTCTTTTGAGACTTAATTTTTAAAAAGGGGCCATAATTCTGATGGAGCAATGGTAAACGTATGGGAATTTTAATATGTGGTCAAGTATTAACCTCTCCTTTAAAAAAAACACCTGTTCAATTAATATGCAGTGGTATCAGAAATAAACACCAACAAGATTTCTCCTCAGAGTTGTATCTTCCAATAGTTCCACATTAGTCTGAAATTTATATAGGATTGCTTATTTTCTAATAGAGTTTCAATTTTCCACTGGAGTTGCCATGTTCCAGCTGAGTTATAATTCTTCTAATTGAAATATAATAGCACTAATTTAGCTGCATTGTTTCTAGGATAGTAAACATTATCCTACATTATCTCTCAATAAGGGGGTGGGAAGAAATCTATTAATATAGGAAATTCACTGAAGAAACTCCTTGTTAAATTCTTCATTGTACGATCCTACAGTGAGAAAGTGTGTTTATAGGATGGGGGAAAACTGTAATTTTTGAAGATACACTGGATACAACTTTGGTTATTCCTTTTTTTATCAAATATTTCTATTTGGTAGAAATAGTGTCTGGACAATATTTTTTTGTGGTACAAAGGGTACAAGTTTGTGAGCACTCTATTTTTGTTGGTAAGTACATTCAACAAATGCCTTCCACTTCCAGAATCTATATTGAATTATAGAAGCTATAGGTAGGTCTGTAGAATATAGTACTGCATTGTAGAATGTAGTAGATTTTTTGGGAGGTGGTGATATTCCTGGGAATTCTAAAACATTCTGTTTTTCCCATTTATGCAAAGAGATCTTTTGGGCATTAGATCATTGTACCACACTGGCACAATAAATAAGCTAAAAATATCATAGAAGCCATCAGAATTGCATTAGAACTGGAATAGTTTTCAGAACATCTCTCATCTTTTCTGGACTGCTTTTTTTTTTTTTTAAAGGCAGGATCAGAATTCACCATCTTACGTCAATTGGCAGAGTTTGCTGGCATCTGTGGCAAACAAGCTGTTAGAATTGGAGATTGGGTTCACAAAGAAAGAGAAGTTATGTGAGAAAAATCTCTAAGACATGGCCCTGTCCTGATCCTCTTCCTATAAACTGTTACTAGAACAGTGTATAAGGCGTTCTCACTCAATCAGATTTTTTTTATATTTGATTCAGGTGATATTATTAAAGACTACAGATAAAAAACATGCATGAAAATGCTCTTCCATTGAAAACAAACAAACAAATATGTATGTTCAAAATAAGGTTTAGGAACAAAAATCAAATGTTTATGAGGCCTAAATTAGAACTTTCCACGTGTTTCTAAGAGTGGCCCCATCCTTAGGTGTCCCTTGATGCCATGGAAATTTGAGAATTCAAAGAAAGCTGAACTAATTTAACTAGTCAACTATTTAGCTCCTTATCCTTGAGAATGTTAATAGCTTTCTGAAGATTTAGTTTTCTCAGAAGAGGTCAAAAGCTGTAAATGTTATTCTCCATTTAGCCACAGGTTTGTTCTGTAACCTTGGGTTCAACTTTTCTTTCATTCAGTGGAGATTCTTGTTTCAAATCATATTTGTGTATAACTATTTCCCAGATATTAAAAGCATGGTCATGGATTATTATTATTATTATTATTATTATTATTATTATTATTATTTTCACATAAGTCCATTTCAGCTACTAACAATGATAAATTATTGGTCTGCACTGTAGCTAGAAAATAAATATGTAAAGTTATTAAAACCCATGGCGATGCTCTTAGCAGAAACCAATGAATAGAGTAGTATTGGATTCTATCTTCAATTATTTATTAAACCCATTTCTACAATTTCTTTGTCAGATTAAAAATGGTTTTACCCACTGAGAATAATCACGCAGTGCAGTACTTTAACACTTGGAATGAAAGTGGGGGATTGCATGTCATGATGCTCCGTTATGTAGAGAATTATCCATAGGAATAAGTCTAGTTAAATTGAAGGGGGAATTCCTTCTGTGTATGTGTAAGATTGCACTGTTTTAAACTAACACATGGGGGGAAGATTTCAGAGTAGATCATTTTCTAGTGTATGAATTACTTACATTCGAGGTAGGTGTTTATAGAGGAAAACATGCAAACGTGCAATCCCCTGTCAAAAGTTTGAAATATTGTATTGCATCTGATGAAGTGAGCTGCAACTCATGAAAGCTGATTCCTTTTAATAAAATGTGTTAGTTGGAAAAGGGGCTACTACACTCCTGGTTTTTGCCATTACTGTAACACAGCTCTCCTCTTACAATGCCTACATTCCCCAATGTACCTAATTCCAATTCTTTCCATTCTAAATATATAGACTAGCTTTTTGATTCTTTAAAAACTTTCTGTGACTCAAACCACTGCTTACCAGTTTAGGCTGGTGCATAAGTTATGGCCCTGTTTGGTTAGTTAGCCTTGCTGCAGTAATCCATGGCTGACAGATTCTCACGAAGATGATTTTGCAGGAGGAGCACCATGTTAGCCTATGGTAGCCAAAAATCAGGAGTCTGATAGCCCCATTTCAGACTATCCGATTTTATTCAACATTTATTCAAAAAGCTTCTGCCTTTTAATAAAATTTGTTACTCTGTAAAGGTGCTGCCAGTCTCCTGATTTTTGGAGACAGGTGACAATACCATGCTGCTGCTCTTGAAGATGGTCGGGAAACTTTGGCTAGTACTGAATTTTGCAGCAAGTGTACTGATTTTGTTTCACCACAAAACGGGTCTGAGCTTGGTGCCGAAGCCAAAAGACATCCAAACACGAGGTGCAGAATAAAGGGTTGCTTTTATTAAGGTACCAGAACAAAAGGACTCCAGCCTGTAAGGCGGCAGGAGTCCCGAACATAATTTGGTCACAATCTTTATACTTCCCAAATTCCCTTCCCAGCTCTTCATTGGTCAGGTACTATGGAGTTCACAACCTATCAGATACACCAAATACAACTTCCTGTTGTCCCACCTTAGTTTACATCTCCCACTACCCTACTCTAAAGCCCCTTGCCCTTATTTACAGTTATCCATATTTGGGGTTTCTACTTACGTGTCAAAAGGCTATTGTGTCCCTGCAGGCTGCGGTTAAACGGACAGCACCCTGTCGTAATTATCTACATTCTTCTCCTTTCCATATGGTGCAAGCTGCTTTAAGCCTATATCTAAATTTCACACATCCTGTTTTCCAGGTCGTGGGCCCTCTTGCAAGCATTCAGCATGTTATCTCCCCCCCCCCATCTTATCAGCTGCCCCAACAGTGGGTGGTTGGGCTCATTCCTCTTCAAACTGGTGTTGGTATGGCCTTAGTTCCACATAGGAACCGGGGGGGAGATTAACCCCATTCTTCTGACCCTTCAGTTTGAACTGGACATTATGAATAGGCCACTTCTCACTAGCATTCAGATTGTTTCCTGCTCCAATTGAAGATGCTGGTACTGAACTATAAAGCCCCTCCTAGTCCAGAAAAGAACTCTTCTTCCCATACATTCCCTCAGGTAAACTAGGATCATCTTCAGTGGCCTTGCTGAGGCGTTGTGCGCAGCTATCTGGGAGCAGGCCTTTTAGGTGGCAGGCCCTGCCTCAGAAATTCTCTCCCCAGCAAGGCATGCTTGGTGCTAACTGCCAGGAAAGATTTTAATTCCCCAAGATTTTTTAATGACTTCAGTGTTTTTCAAACTTGGCAATTTTAAGATGTATGGACTTCAGCTCCCAGAATTCCCCTGGGGGATTCTGGGAGTTGAAGTCCACACATCTTAAAGTGGCCAAGTTTGAAAAACACTGCCTTAAATGATGTGAATTTTAATATCTCACATTTTATTCAGGCTGCTGCTGCTGCTATTGTTTAATTGCTTTATTGCTTTATATTTGGCTTTTTTGATTGTGTTTTATTGTGCATGGTAATTATTTTAGAATTTTATATTCTTAGCCTATTGTAGGCCACATTTATTTATTTATTTATTTGGTTTATATAGCTACCCATCTCAGACCAGCGACTCTGGGCAATTAAAACAATCAACATTAAAAACAGTACAAAAATTAAATATAATATAAATTCAGCCAAGAGATCTTAAAAAGCAGTCGATATCAACACAACCATGAAACAGGGCTCTTCACACACTCAGGGCCCCAGGCCTGGGCATAAAGCCAGGTCTTCAAGGCCTTCCAAAAAGCCAAAAGGGTCGGGGCCATCCTAATGTCAGGAGGGAGGATGTTCCAGAGAGCAAGCACCACAGCAGGAAAGGCACGTCTCCTGGTCCCTGCCAGCCAACATTCCTTGGCTGACAGGACCCAGAGCATGGCCAACCTGCCAGACTGGATTGGATAGGTAGAAACAACTGGGAAAAGATGGTCCCTAAGGTAACCCGCTCCCAAGCCATGAAGAGCTTTGTAGTTGATGACCAGCACCTTGAATTGCACCCGGAAACACACCGGCAACCAGTGCAGCTCCCGAAGCAGTGGTGTTACATGTGCCAGATAGCTGACGCTATTTACAACCTGGGAAGCTGCATTCTGTACCAGCTGAAGCTTCCGAATGCTCTTCAAGGGCAGCCTCATGTAGAGTGCATTGCAGTAGTCCAAACAGGAGGGTATGAGTGACAGTGAGTAGAGCCTCCCGGTCCAGGAATGGGTGCAACTGGTACACAACCCAAAGGTGTGCAAAGGCCCTCATAGCCATGGCTGCCACCTGCTCTTCCAGCTGGAGCCGTGAGTCCAAGAGGACCCCCAGATTGCACACTGGGTCTGTCTGGGGCAGAACCACCCCATCCAGAACCAATGATGGAAGAACCTTGGTACTGGGAAGCTCAAACACCCAAAGCCACTCAGTCTTGCTTGGGCTGAGCCGGAGCCCACTGCACCCCATCCAGGCTCCTACAGCCTCCAGGCACTGAGATAGGACAACCATGGCATCACTCAGGCAGCCCGGGGAAGAGATATAAAGCTGGGTATCATCAGCATACTGATGATACCTCAGCCCGAACTGTCAGATCACCACACACAGCTGCCTCATGTAGATGTTAAATAAGAGGCGTGAGAGAACCGAGCCCTGTGGCACCCCACACAGTAGGGGCCGTGGACTGGACCTCTTCCTTTCTATCAACACCAATTGGAACAGACCCCAGAGGAAGGAGGAGAACTAGCACAACACAGTGCCACCCACCCCCACCCACTCCCGAAGCCAGTCCAGAAGGATACCAGGACAGATGGTATCGAAGGCCATCAAGAGGTCAAGAAGAGCAAGGATGGAAGCACTGCCCCCATCCTGCTTCTGCCAGAGGTCTTCCAAGAGCACAATCAATGCCGTCTCAGTCCTATATCCCAGCCTGAATCCTGACTGAAAGGGGTCCAGATAATCTGCTTCATCCAGAGCCCTTTGAACCTGCCGTGCGACCACTTTCTCAACCAGCTTCCCTAAAAAGGGGAGGTTGGAGACTGGATGAAAACTATCCAGATTAGTTGGGTCGAGCGATGGCTCCTTGAGGAGGAACTGTACCACCGCCTCCTTGAGAGCCGGTGGGACCACCCCCTCCCTCAAAGAGAAATTAACCACCACCCAGACCCAATTATGTGTCCTCTCCCAGGCAGCGTTGACCAGCAGGAGGGGCACAGATCTAACACAGAAGTGGCTGAACTAACAGCTACAAGAATCCTGTCCACTTCCTCAGGTTCAACGGGCTTGAACTCCTCCCGGATAACCATGCAAGACTCAGCCCTCATAGCCCCCACTGGCCTTGCATCAAGGCTGGAATTCAACGCAGAACGGATGCGAGTGACTTTACCTGCCAGATGCTCAGCATATTGCTCACAACGGCCCTGAAGGTAGACCCCCAAATTTCTTTTCCAACACAGCTGAACAGTGCCATATACATTTTTAAAATAAGCATTTAAAAAAATGATACTAATTGGCTGAAACATCCTCAGAATATACAGGAGTCATTTTGTACCAGCCTAAGGACATCCCTTCATTTATTTGATTTGCTGGCTTTAAATATTTAAACATTTGTAGTGTAGTATGATAAAACCTGAGAGTACCAAGACAGTTACAGCTTCTGATTCTGCTGCAAATTATTTCTCCACTGTTCTTACAGTGATGTTAAGGATTCAAGAAGCATCAAATAAAACATGTGGAGTCTCTGGGAATGTTTTAAATACTTTTTAAAAAAATCATTAATATTTATGCTTAAATGTTATTCTGTTTCAAATGTAATCAAACCCAGGAAGGTGTTCAACCTCCAGCATACATAGGTATGATGGGGGGGGGCACTGTGTGTGAGCTGATTTTAAAAAACAACAATGATATACAAGGGTCAAGTACAATGTCATTAATCTTAATGGGTTCTCAGGAACAACAAGGCAAACTCCAGCATTCAAAACATTCTTGTGAACTTTTTTTCTGCTTTATTCATAACACTGGTAGAAAAAAATACTGGTTTTGTTTTCTGGGAGGCAAGATTAATTATGAGGTATTCAGCTAGCATAGAGAAATAAACATCTCTTTGGAAGAGCTTTGGAAAGAGTCTGATATGCAGTAAAGTAATATTATTATTTTAGTATTACTTTTGATCTCGTTAATATTTTAATCTTATTGTTCATAATTTACATGGATGTTTCAATTGTTGATTTATTATTGTAAATATAATTTTTTTATAAATATTGTCAATATTGCAAACCATATAAATTTAAATATAAATTATTATTGTAAATCATCAGGAGTCCCTGGAATATTCCATAATAACCATCTAACCCTAACCATGTTTAGTTGGACTATTGCTTCATGGTCATTACCATCAACTGCCTGATAGGAACGATCTTAAACTTTTTTTTCTTAAGCTTGTTTTTAAGTAATAGCTACTGTATTTTAATTCACAATTTTTAATGTCAATATGTCCATATGTGAATGATATTCAGCTGTACATCTTGATCCCTGGCAGGCTGAGCAATGTGGTCCAAGTCCTGACCCAGTGCTTGGAGGCCATGTGGGTCTGAATGGGGAGGAAAAGACTTAAATTTAGTCCTGACAAGACTGCGTGGCTTTATCTGTTTGGGCCCCCAGGATCTGGAGATATTCCATCATTGACTCTCAATGGGTTGCACTTCCCCGTTCAAGACTCTCAGCTCCTGCTCATTGAGCAGGTAGAAGCTGTGGCCAAGAGGACCTTCATACAGATACATCTTGTGCATCCGTTGCATCATTTCCTGGACTGGGAGAGCCTTCTGACAGTCGTGCCTGTCCTAGTCACCTCACAATTGGCCTACCGTAATGTGCTTTCTAAATGGGGCTGTCCTTAAAGACCATTCCAGAAGACATCCGGAAACTACAGCTGCTCCGGAATGCAGTATTATGAGCAGAATATGGCAGCATGGGCAGTGACCCCTTGCTTTGTGAGATGCACTGCTTGCCAGTCGGTTTTTGGGTGCTGGAATTCAAGGTGCTGGTTATCATCTTTAAATCCCTTCATGGCATAGGGCTGAGGTATCTGAGGGACCGCTTGTCTCCAATTGTCTCTGCCCATCTGGTTCAGTCCAGCAGGGTGGGTGCATTCCAGGCCCCATCTTGTGGGACCCAGGAAGTGTACCTACTCTGTTGCAATTCCTGCCAACAGGAATGATCTCCCCCCAGAGAATCATGTGGCTCCCACCCTTCTGTCATTCAGGAAATTGTTGAAGATCTGGGTGTTCTCCCAGGCTGTGGGGACAGGGTGATTGTGGAGCCCGCTTTTTCTCTTGTTTTGTTTTCCTGTCCTGTCCTTTGCTTTGCTTTATTTTGGTTTTGGTTTTATACTTTGCTGTCTGTTGTATTTTTTTTTAATAAGTTGGGTTTTGTTGTAAGCTACAAAGAGTTGTCTGAGAGTCAGGTATTCTATAAATTAAATTAAATTAAATTAAATTAAATTAAATTAAATTAAATTAAATTAAATTAAATTAAAATTTGCTTATAAATCCATTTGGGAGGATTATTAACCTGAAATGAGATAATAATAATATCACACTTTAATATTCAGGCTTGCCAGCTTATAATTATTTTCTCCCAAACTGCGAGCTCTTAGATTCAAAATTAATTACTCTTTCTTTCCCATGTAAAATTCAAAAATAGTTGACCGTCTGCTTGGTTTCGTTGAATTTTCTTTCAGTTGGTATGGTAACCATATATTTCCACTTAGAAGAAACAAAATACAAACTACTACTAAGAAACATTTAAAAAGACATATTACAAAATTTTAATTATTTGCACAATGTTCCTCAACATATTGCTAAATGAAGAGGAAAATGGCTGGTGAGTTTCTACACACTAAGATTTTAAGAATACTCATTACTCTATGGAATTTCTTGGCAAACATGTACAAATAAAGCCTATTCCTAATATATGCATTTGATAGTGTCAAGAGTGACCTTGAGAATAATGGACATGGAAGAAAACAAGCGAAAGCAACAATAGTAGACTGACTGCACAAAGATAAAATATGAATACTATATGAATAAAGATAGATTAAACTTTGAACAGAATGAATGGAAGGTGGATATAAGAAACAAGATATAGAACTTGCATGGAACAAACTAAAAAGAATTATGTTACAGAATGCCAGAGAAGTATATGGAGATAAGATAATTAGTAATATGGAAAAGATAGCCTGATGGAATGATGAAGTGAAAGAAGCTGTGGATGAAGAAAAATGCATATAAGAGAATATTGCTTGAAAAAATAAGGATAAGGGAAAGTTATATAAAGAAAAAAGAGTGTTGCAAAGAATATATTGAAGATGAGCAAGGAACAGTTAAGATTAAAGAGAAAATGCAGAGTAATTTTGCTGGGGAAATCATTTTGGAAGTGGGTGAGCAAGGCTAAACAATGAGCTTCCATGAGAGTGAGTGGAAATTATTTGGAATGAAACTGAGGTCAGGGGATCATGGTGGGAGTATTCTAGAGAACTGTATGGGAATGATAGCAGTATGTTGAAAAGTCAGATTGAAACAAGTACAATAAATGTCAGTGTCCAAGAAAAACGATAAAAAAGAAGTAATAAATTATGTGGCAAAGTTAGAAAAAGTGTAGAGGATGTAACTGGAGAACTATTAAAATATGGAAGTGGATTGCTTATGTAATAGCTCTATGACTTGTTTAATATGTATATGAAGACTGCTTCTGTACCTGATGATTGGAAGAATGCAATTACTGTTTCTCTATACAAAGGGAAAGGTAGCAAGAATGAATGCAAAAACTACAGGGAAATTAGTTTGCTAAGTGCGCCTAGAGAGCAAATGGACAGAATTCTGATTAAAGGGTAAAACAGATGAAAACAAAAAACATTTGGGAAGTGCAGTGAAGCTTTATGCCAGAAGGGCTTGTGCAGATGAGATTTTTGCTCTTCAGCACATCACTAAGAAATATATGAATTCAACAATAACAGAATTATAGGATGTGAGGGTTGATAGGGACTTTGGAGTTCAACCCCTTCCGCAGCACAAGAATAAACTACTCTAACATGCCAACAGGTGGGTGTACAGCCTCTGTTTAACATCATTATCAAAGGAGAATCCACTACCTCCTGTGGCAGTCTGTTTCATTATTGAACAGTTTTTACCATTATTTTTTTATCCTGATTCCAACCAAAATCTGCTTCCTTGAAATGTAACCACATGTTTTTCTTGTCCTGTCTTCCAGAACAACACTCAACAACTCTGCCCCATCCTTTACATGATAGCTTTTCAAGTTCTGGATGATAGCTATCATTTTCCCCATAGTAATTTCTCTTCCAGGCTAAGCCTCTATTTCTCCAACCATTCCTTTTTTTTTTTTTTTAAGCCCTTCCAGCTCTTTGTCATCTTGGTTATCAATGTCCTTCCTAAAAGGTGGGATCCAGGATTGAACACCATATTTCTGATGCAGAATAATGAGGTATGGTTACTTCTTTGGCCTTGACACTATACTTTTATTGATGCAGCCTAGGATTACATTTGCTTGTTTTGCAGGTTTATTACACTGTTGACTTATGTTCAGTTTGTGAGACACTAAGACACCCAAATCCTTTTTGAAAATACTGCTGCCCAATATTGTCTCTCCCATCCTATATTCATGAAGGACTTTTTTAAAAAAATATTATCTCATTAGTTTCTGATCACTATTCCAGCTTTTCTAGACCTTCTTGAATCTTGATACTGCTTTCTAAGGTGTGTTCTATCTTGCCTATCACTGGGTAATCTGCAAAATAGATCATAATATTTTCTAACACCCCCTCCTCCATCAAAATCATTCATAAATAAATTGAATACCTAAGACCTAGAAGAAAGTCCTGCAGTGTACCACATGACACTTCCTTCCAGCTTGACACAGAGACAGGTGACAAGTTTTGACATCTTCTCTACTAAGAACTCATGAGGTATGTCATCCAATACTTTGTTGAAGTCAAGGTATACTATGCCCATTGCATTCCTGTGGTCAACAATATTGGTTGCTCTATGAAAAAAGGAGATAAGTTGGTCTGATATGACCTGCTGTTGATAAACACATTCTGGATCCTCCAAGCAATTCATATAAATGCTCACAAACTGCCTGCTTAATCCAAAGTTTTGCCCAGTATTGACATCAAGCTGTAGAAGCAAATATGTGTAGCTCAGGGTTGAATTGTGGAGTCCCTGGGGTTCTCTGAGCTTGGTTCTTTTCTTGCAAACGTTTCATTACCTGGCTGTTACCTAGCCGGGTAATGAAACATTTGCAAGAAAACAACCAAGCTCAGAGAACCTCAGTGACTGGTCTGTAGTTACCCAAGTCCTCTTTTTCCTCTGTTCTTGAAAATAGGAACAATATTTGCCTTTCTCTGATAAACTGGCTGTATAGCTGTCCTCTATGATTTCTCACAAAACTCCTTTAAGATTTTTGGATATAATTATTCTGTTCATGGAGATTTAAATCTGTTTATGATAGTCAGGGGCTCCCTAATCATCCCTTTCTTTACCTCAGATTGTTATACCCTCTTTGTGTCAGTTTTTTCCTTAGTTCATTCGAATAGTTCTCCTTTTCAGAGAAGATCAAAGCAAAGTAGGAGCTCTACTTTGTATATATCAGGGAAAGGATAGAGCTCCTACTTTGCTTTGATATACCTGCCATTTTGTGGCATACCTGCCATAGTATACCTGCCATCTTCTGCAAGCCATGTCAGAGGATGGGTTAGGTTGGGGCAGTGTTTCTCAACCTTGACAACTTTAAGATGGGTGGACTTCAACTCCCAGAATTCCCCAGCCAGCCATCACTGGGTTAGGGACTGATGCAAATACAGAGGCAAAAGTGGCATTTATTCTTATTTACTCTTATTACAATAACAAGATGATGTAATTTCAGTTTATGTACAAATGAATGTAAATATACTAAGAAAGAAATTTTGTTTTTATACCTCAGTGCTAAACTGAAATCCTTAACAGTTCTAAGCTTGTAAACTTCTTTCCCTCTCTCTCTTCTCCCCCATCTGCTTATCTAAAGTGTCAGCTTTGAAATGCTAACTGAATTCCTTCACTGGCCTGTCTGGTTCTGCTCTAACAAAAGAAAAGGGGGGGGGGGAGAAACAAACTGCTACCTCAGCCTTGCTCAAACTCTTTCCTTAGCCCCAGCACCTGAACCATCTAAATTTTGCTTCATTTTCTCTTTCTGTAGGACCTTGAACCTCAAGTTGATATGTTCACTTCCTTCCACAATTTCCACTGCTTTTACCTTTTCAGTTCCTGAATACAGTAAGAGTGATATATGGTGAAAGTAAAATGTGTGTGTAATAGCATGTTTACAGCCTGATAAGGATTTAGGAGATGACTGAGAAAACATTAACAAATAATGACATAGCCCCTAGTTGGCTGGGAAATGGATAGTCAGACTGCCAGTTCAACAAGTGGTATTAGAAAGAATTGAAAAAGTCTCACCCTGATGAACTGAAGGATAAATTGTGTGGTAAAATGAAAGTAATCTAGCTGTTGAGATTTCTGTATCCAAACCTTGTTCCCTTTTAATAAATCTTGTTAAAAAAGACTCAGAATCTTGCTTTTGGTAAATTGGCTGACAATTGGCTGCCAACAACATGGGAATAGAAGGAATGCTTAAAAACTAATTCACATGAGAACAGAGTAAGGTAAGGGTGTGTGATGTCTCCTTGGTTGTTTAATGTATTTATGGATAAATCTATAAGGAATTGTTGTGATAATATAGAGGTGTGTTTATTGGAGACTGAATGTATGTGCACTTTTGTATGTAGATTATGCCATTTTGTTGGCTGAGCACTCTAATAATTTGCAGTGAAAGTTACACAGATTGTATGATGAAACAAGAAGGATGAATCTAAAACCAGGATAGTTGAGACTGATCGGAAAAAGAGGAGGGAAACAATTGCAAGTTATACTTTATTTGCAATTTCAGAACCTTAGCAAACTGTTCATTAGACATGGGAAAATTTTAAGACATGCAAATACTGCTAGAAAGGTAGTGGGTAGTTTGTGGTCTTTTGCAAAAAAAGAATGTTTGTTGAAAGAAAAATGCTGTGAATAAGAGTAGGTTTCTGCCCATTTTGTTATATGGAAGTGAGAGTTTGGTGAATCAGGAGCCACATAAAAGTAAGTTGAATGCATTGGAATGAGATATTTAAAAAGTGTTTTTGTGGTAAAATGAGATAAGGTCAAGAATGAATGGGTGCAGAATGCAAAAGTGAGTGACTGGTATGAAGAGAGCATGTTGAGATGGTTTAGTCACCCAGAAGAAATGAATGAGGATCAAACTGCAAAACAAATATGTAACAGGAGAATGAATGGATCAAGGAAATCATGGTTGGATGGCACTGATGAGATCAGGAAAAGAAGAGATGAGAAATTTAAAGGACAAAAGGCAATATATGAAGCAAGAATGGTGTGCAAAGACAGAAAGGTACCGTGAATGGTATTGGCATAATTTAGCTATGTTTCCTTTTCTTTTTCTTATCTCATATCTTCAATTTCTTTGGCTTACTATTTAGTTTCTCTTTTTCTGAGCTCTGCATAATGTTGTTTATCCCAAAAGGGAAGCGTGTAATGGATATTAATGATATACTTATGTATGTTTATTCCTAATTTAGAATGAAAAAAATGTATGAAAACAATCATTCAGAAATATGAATGTTTCTATGAATGCAACACATCTAGTTAGGCCATGATAAAAGCTTGACACAACCATTTCAAAGCTTTCCTCAGGTGTCTGAATATGTATATGCATACCCAGGTAGCTTGCTTGGTGGAAATCCCGGGAGAAAAGTTTTTTTATGTTTACACAGACTTCAAAACTACCATATGAACCTTGCTGAAGATGTAATTGTTTTAATGCTCCAACAAAATTTTATTTATATATGCTGATGTGCTTTGCATAGATATAATTTCATCAGATATTACCTGATGTCTAAAAACTATATACTATATGCAGATCAGTTAATAAGAAAAAAAAATCATGGCAGACCACAGCCTTTCAAATATCTATGGCCAAATTGAGGTTTCCTTATGCTAAAGATGGCTTTAACCTATCAGATATATAACTAGAGCTCTCATTTTAACATCCATATTTTTTGGAATGAGAACACTTACGAGTACTTCCTTTTTTGGGCTTAGTTGGAGAGCGAGTGTGTAAGCCCTTTGAAATCTTGGCAAGTTTTAGAGTCCAAGTATGTTAAACAGGGTTCTTCATTTTCAGACTTGAAAGCTGCCAGACACATTTGGCTATTAACAGGTATGAGAAATTGGTGTTGTGGAATAATTCAAATTTGAAAATAGCAGGGAAGGTGTTTTACTAGAATGCTTGTGCCAAATAAATGGTCAACACTTAAATCAGATTTATGATGGTTGCTTTAAAGACTTTGAAACACTCTACTATGAATATGATTTACCTGTAACATCTGCTTGGCAATCTATATAATTGAAACATATGCTGACTAAAGAGATCTAGCACTTGAACAGAAACCAACAATCCAATTTTATAAGGAAGTAAAAGCAGAATGAAAGATAGTATTTTTTTCTATCTACCTATTTTTCTATCTATCTATCCATCCATCTACCATCCTGAGCTGTAGAACAAAGAATTAGGTCAAAGTTTTTAAAAACCTAAATCATATTTCTCATGATTTAGGGATGAAATTAATTATCAGAAAATGTTATTTCATATCTATTGGGCCTTTTAAGGAATATTTAAAAAGAGTTAGACATTGTATTTTGTGTGGTGTGTGTGTGTGTGTGTGTGCTGGTATTGTAAGAAATTTGAGAGTTCTTTAATTCATATGATTTGTCCAGCACCATAGTGTTTTGGTTTCATTATTATAATATTTTGGTAACATTGTATTGTATATTAATAAAATTCTGGAAAGAAATACAATAGCTAAAGATGCAAACATGATGCTAAATATAAAAATATGGAATTTGTCATTTCATGAAGATCTTGGCTCCATCAAGCTGGTGGCACAGCAAACAGGATAATCTTACATAAATAGAAATAAATTTATCTTCCTAATCTTATGGAATGGATTCAGGATATGAATCTATTGTCTGTTTCTGAAAAGTCGTTATATTCTACAAATGAGAAGATGAAGCAATATGTTTCTATACAGTCTAGATTTAATGATAACTTAAGAATTGAATTAATTTTATATCAATACTAAATTGACATTATTGGTTTGTTTCCCTTTTTATGTTATATCTAATTTATTTCATTCATGATAATGTTCTTTTCTGTCTACAGAACAATTATATGTAGTCGCTAAGTGTATTTTACTATTAAAAAATTTAAAACTCATGCTGACATGCTTTGTAAAGCACCTTTTTGAATTCATTGTACAGTTCTAATAATTTGAAGCAAGTAGTCAATAGATAGTATAAATACTAATAAATACTATACTAATAAATACTATACCTGAGTATCATCTAACTCTAGAAGTAAATTTTATGGAACTCTGCAAAGAAGCTGTTTCTCTTTCCCCATCTCAGCTCCTCCCACCATAATGTGAAGCAATTCCTGTTGCCATTCAGGCTGACTTTAATTAGACTGGCCTATTCCACTTATTTAAAAAGTGTGTCCTGGAAGTTTGAAATTATATACCTACAATTTGTTTCATAAACAAACATGCCTATTTGTTATCTTGTGACTATAATATTAATGGCTACAGAAAAGTATTGAATTTACATATCTAATCAACAGCAACAGTGGGAAAACCTGATTGCCTATGGCATCTGTTCTAGGTTAAATACCAAGCGGATGGTGGTGGTGGAGAGAACAGTATTAAATGAAGAATATTAGCCATATAATTTATGCAGATCCATTACACAGCTGTTGATCCACAATTGTTTTCACTGATAAATTACCATACACTAAATTAAAATTAAATGTATA